>NC_068448.1:40645084-40905084 GCF_023373465.1 Oncorhynchus keta | reverse complement strand
TAATATTACATGATTAAATCTGTGAAATAATTTAACTCCCCAAGCTGTTTGCAGGCATTTAACACCATTCTGCATTTTCACCATCTATTTTCACAACTTCAAATCGGTTAAATCACATTGTTAAAATGTTTACAAATTAGTTACAAAAGTAAGAGTCCTCGCTGAGTTCCATATGAGAGCACACCGTGGACGCTTCGCGGTTAAAGTGTAGCCAAGCTGTGTCTGTATGCACCAAATGAAAAAGCACAGGATATTTGTATCTTGATAAAAACAGCTCTGTAGGTGAGCTACACAAGGGGGCAAAAGGAGGCTTAGCCCCTTCTGTTGAAACTTGTGCCATCTCAGTTTAAGTTTTGTGTCCCTAAATCAAAATAGCAAAAAGGTCCTAATGATTGAGTGTAAGGCTGTCCCCGACAAAAAAAAAAAATTTGGTCGACCTAGAATCGTTGGTTCTTTCGACCAACATTTTTTGTGTATTTTTCACTATATAAACACCCAACTGTATGTGTTTTAATAAAATCAACTATATGTAGGCTACTGAGCTTGTCTGATGCTTTAAGCACACTGTGATTAAATACACTATATATACAAAGGTATGTGGACAACTCCTTCAAATTAGTGGCAGGTGTATAAAATCGAGCACACAGCCATGTAATCTCCATACACAAACATTGGCAGTAGAACTGCCTTCCTGAATAGCCCAGTGACTTTCAACATGGCACCGTCATAGGATGCCACCTTTCCAACAAGTCCGTTTGTATAATTTCTCCCTTGCTAGAGCTGCCCCAGTCCACTGTAAGTGCTGTTATTGTGAAATGGAAACGTCTAGAAGCAACAACGGCTCAGTTGCGAATAGGTAGGCCACACAAAGCTTACAGAACGAGACCGCTGAGTGCTGAAGCACGTAGTGGGTAAAGATCGTCTGTCCTTGGTTGCAACACTCACTACCGAATTTCAAACGGCCTCTGGAAGCGACGTCAGCACAAGAACTGTTCGTTGGGAGCTCCGTGAAATGGGTTACCATGGCCGAGCAGCCGCACACAAGCCTAAGATTACCATGTGCAATGCCAAGCGTCGGCTGGAGTGGTGTTAAGCTCCCCGCCAATGAACTCTGGGGCAGTGGAAATGCGTGTTTCATCACTCCAGAGAACGCTTCACCATCTGGCAGTCCGATGGACGAATCTGAGTTTGGTGAATGGCAGGAGAACACTACCTGCCCCAATGCATAGTGCCAACTGTAAAGTTTGGTGGAGGAGGAATAATGGTCTGGGGCTGTTTTTCATGGTTCAGGCTAGGCCCCTTAGTACCAGTGAAGGGAAATCATAACGCTACAGCATACAATGACATTCTAGCCAATTATGTGCTTCAAACTTTGTGGCAACAGTATGGAGAAGGCCCTTTCCTGTTTCAGCATGACAATACCCCTGTGCACAAAGCGAGGTCCACACAGAAATGGTTTGTCGAGATTGGTATGGAAGAACTTGACTGGCCTGCACAGAGCCCTGACCTCAACCTCATCGAACGCCGTCTACGAGCCAGGCCTAATCGACCCAACATCAGTGCCCGACCTCACTAGTGCTCTTATGGCTGAATAGGAGCAAGTCCCCGCAGCAATGTTCCAACGTCTAGCGGAAAGCCTTCCCAAAAGAGTGGAGGCTGTTATTGCAGCAACGGAGGGACCAACTACATATTAATGCCCATGATTTTGGAATGAGATGTTCAACTAACAGGTGTCCACATACATTTGGTCATGTAGTGGAATTAATAAACCCATTTTAGTTAATAACCCATTTTAGGAAAATATTGTGATGCTCTGATCTATCTAGTGGAAACGTCATAAAATAGGCCTACCTGGTTACTTCTTATCCCTTGCCCAAATAACTTACAACTGTGTCTTCTATCCTGAGCTCACTGGAGCAGAAAACAGAATATTTTATACAATGTTGCAAGTTTGCTAGCATGAGCTTCAGGCTGGAACCAAGTGAATACAATGTTTCAAGTTCCTTGCAGACAGGCCATGCATAGCCAATGTGATTTATAGGATATTTATTTTTAAATCAGGACTTTTTTTCTACCTGCAGGCTGTTTTTATTGGTTAGCTTAACGTAGGCTATTTTTTACATAGTTGTCATTGGCAATAGAAGTTACTTTTAGAATTTTGATTAACCACATGCAATGATTTTGAGATACAAAGACTTTATTATAAATTAAATGAAAATCTTCCACGAAAATGTGCATGTAAAAATCAGAACTGGCATGTACACCGGTAGAAATGGTCAGATAAATTGGCTCTAGCTCATGGACAGCCCTAATGGAAGCTGAGGTGTCAACACTTGTTAATGACAGGCAGCTGTTAAGAATTCCTTTTCCACTTCGGCAAATGTGTTCAGTCAGCCCCCTACGACACATGCTACACCCAAGAAAGGCTCAACTAATCCAACTGGCATTAGAGGGGGATCTTACAAGAAGATTTTTGGGGAAGTATTGAATGATCAATTACTCAGGACGTTCAACAGATCGTCAAGGAGGCTGCAACTCTTCGGAAATGGGTAAGAAACGATTTAGCTGGTAGATTTTGATCAACATCTTGGTGGTATAAAGTGGTGTCATTCTCAGCAAAACCCTAGGGTAAGAAATGGCAAAATGACTAATTTAGACAGCCTTTATTTTCATTGCCAAAACCAACCTTGCTTCGTGTGTAGGGGCGCTGTCGTGGTGCCGATAGAGTGCCAACCTGTCACTTCTTGGTCAAAAGCACTCAATGTTCTCGGCATTTGAACTTTTCTGTTTATTGTGGTATAGGGTGATTGATCTAAGCAGAATTCAATATAATTACAATGCATAGGCATGTTTCATTATAGAAATAGATGACTATAGAAATAGAATGTACGCATTCTTGGTAGCCTATTGCTTTTCGTGGTTGTAAATGGAACTGTGCGTATTGGAAATGTGTTTGTGGTAGGCCAGCATTGCTTATTTGATGAGTGGGTGGGTCGAATTTGATCCACAGAAGTGTATTGTGCAGTATCGCAACATGTTGCTGAACTCATGAGCTGCATCCATGTTTGAAATAGACCTACGGGTCTATTTATTTGGCAAGACAGCTGTGCATGACTGCGTCTCACTGTCGTAGGCTGTAGGCTATGTTTTGGTTATTTGCTTCCGCCTTTAGTTTACTGCGTTTGTTTGTTTACTGTTAATGTAACTAGTCTAAATATAGATTGTATTATGCCTTTATCGATCTGATATTTTGTTTATAGGCCTACCCCTGTTCTGTTCACATTCATTTGTTTGCATTTGCAGTTGTGTCGGTATTCTAAGCCAAACTGCTATTCAGTTTTTTTGTTTTGCATGAGTTACTAGGTTTCTACTTTCAGCATTTAGTTTGCATTATTTTGGTGAGACAGCTGTGTTTGGCTGCATTCACATAGGCTGTTTGTAATAGGTGAATTACCCTGTCTGTCTGGTAGCCTACATTCATTTCCAAAATGACCTTTCTTTAGTGTGTAGGGCACTGTCCATTGTGCTGATACAGCGTAGGGGAGATGGGCTACAGATTTGGCAGCAACCTGTCACTTCAAAAGCTCACAATGTTCTGGGAATTTGAACTTGGTGTTTATTGTGGTATAGCGTGATATAAGCAGAATTCAATATAATTCCAATGCAAGAACCCAAAAAAACATTTCCCCTCTCACCGATTTCAACTGCACCCTTAATCACTTTATCCTGGCGCTGAGTCTGTCTGCTTGGCTTGGTAAGTAATATCGACTGGTAATATACTCTGTTTCACGGAAATATGGCTCTCTCGGGACATGCTATTGGAGTCGGTACAGCCACCGGGATTCTTTGTGCGCCGAGTCGACATAAATAGACATCTCTCCGGGAAGAAGTAGGGCGGCGGTGTATGTTTCATGATTAACGACTCATGGTGTAATTGTAACAACATACAGAAACTCAAGTCCTTTTGTTCACCTGACCTAGAATTCCTCACAATGAAATGCCGACCGTATTATCCTTCGGTTATAGTCACAGCCGTGTATTTCCCCCCTCATGCCGATACCACGACGGCCCTAAAAGAACTTCACTAGACATTATACAAACTGGAAACCATATATCCTGAGGATGCATTTATTGTAGCTGGGGATTTTAACAAAGCAAACTTAAGAACAAGGCTACCTAAATTCTACCAGCATATTGATTGCAGTACTCTCGCTGGAAAAACTCTGGACCACTGCTACTCTAACTTCGGCGATGCATACAAGGCCCTCCCTCAGAAAATCTGACCACGACTCCATTTTGCTCCTCCCTTCCTATAGCCAGAAACTCAAACAGGATATACATGTGACAAGGACTATTCAACGTTGGCTGGTCTGACCAATCGGAATCCACACTTCAAGATTGTTTTGATCACGCGGACTGGGATATGTTCTGGGTAGCCTCATTGAATAATATCGATTTATACGCTGATTCGGTGAGTGAGTTTATAAGGAAGTGCATAGGAGATGTTGTACCCAGTGTGACTATTAAAACCTACCCTAACAAGAAACTGTGGATAAATGGCGGCATCTGCACAAAACCGAAAGCACGAACCACCACATTCAACCATGGAAAGTTGACTGGGAATATGGCCTAATACAAACAGTGTAGTTATTCCCTCCGCAAGGCAATGAAACAAGAGAAATGTCAGTATCGAGACAAAGTGGAATCACAATTCAATGGCTCAGACACGAGACGTATGTGGCAGGGTCTACAGACAATCACGGACCACAAAAAGAAAACCAGTGACGTAACGGACACCGACGTCTTGCTTCCAAACAAACTAAACACCTTCTTCGCCCGCTTTGAGGATAATACAGTGCTACCAAGGACTGTGGGCTCTCCTTCTCCGTGGCTGACGTGAGTAAGACATTTAAACGTGTTAACCCCCGCAGGGCTGCCGGGCCAGACGGCATCCCTAGCTGCAACCTCAGAGCATGCGCAGACCAGGCTGATGTGTTAACAGACATATTAAATCTTTCCCTATCCCAGTCTGCTGTCCCCACATGCTTCAAGTTGGCCATCCTTGTTCCTGTACCCAAGAAGGCAAAGGTAACTGAACTAAATTAATATCACCCCGTAGCACTCACTTCTGTCAGCATGACGTGCTTTGATAGACTAGTCAAGGATCATATCCCCTCCACCTTACCTGTCACCCTAGACCCACTTGAATTTGCGTACCGCCCCATAGGCCCACAGATGATGTAATCTCCATCACACTGCACACTGCCCTATCCCACCTAGAGAGGAGGAATACCTATGTAAGAATGCTGTTCATTGACTACAGCTCAGCATTCAACACCATAGTACCTTCCAAGCTCATTATTAAGCTTGAGGCCCTGGGTCTCAACCCCGCCCTGTGCAACTGGGTCCTGGACTTCCTGACGGGCCGCCCCCAGGTGGTGAAGGTAGGAAACAACATCTCCATTTTGCTGATCCTGATCAACACTTGGGCCCCACAAGGGTGCGTGCTCTGCCCCCTCCTGTACTCCCTGTTCACCCATGACTGCGTGGCCATGCACGCCTCCAACTCAATCATCAAGTTTGCAGACCACACAACAGTAGTAGGCTTGATTACCAACAACGACGAGACAGCCTATTGGGAGGTGAGGGCACTCGGAGTGCGCTGTCAACAAAACAAAAGGAGATGATTGTGGACTTCAGGAAACAGCAGAGGGAGCACCTCCTATCCACATCGATGGGACAGCAGTGGAGAAGGTGGAAAGTTTTAAGTTCCTCGGCGTACACATCACGGACAAACTGAAATGGTCCACCCACATATAAAGTGTGGTGAAAGCGAAACAGCGCCTCCTCAACCTCAGGAGCCTGAAGAAATGTGGCTTGTCACCTAAAACCCTCACAAACTTTTACAGATGCTATACCAGGCGGTGATGCAGGCCGACAGGATGCTCTCAATTGTGCAACTGCACCGCCCATAACCGCAGGGCACTCCAGAGGGTGGTCAGGTCAGGACACCTACAGCACCCGCGGCACAGGAAGGCCAAAAAGATCTTCAAGGACAACAACCACCGAGGCACTGCCTATTGGGGTACTATGGTGTTGAATGCTGACCTAGAGAAACTGAAAAATAGTTTATATCTCAAGGCCATCAGACTGTTAAACAGCCATCAGTGAGGATGCTGCCTACATACAGACTTGAAATCATTGGCCACTTTAATAATGCCACTTGAATAATGTTTACATATCTTGCATTACATTACATTACATTTAAGTCATTTAGCAGACGCTCTTATCCAGAGCGACTTACAATTACTCATCTCATATGTTCATGCTGTATTTTACACCATCTTGCCTATGGAGCTTGGTCATTGCTCATCCATATATTTATATGTATATATTCTTATTCCATTCCTTTACTTAGATTTGTGTGTATTAGGTAGTTGTTGTGGAATTGTTAGATTACTTGTTATATTTTGCTGCACTGTCGGAACTAGAAGCACAAGCATTTCGCTACACTATCAATAACATCTGCTAACCATGTGTATGTGACCAATAACATGTGATTTGCTGTATAGTGGTTTTACCTTCCATTGATAACGGGTAGGATGTGAGAGCAGTGGTAGCCAGAGGAGAGGACAATGCCTGTGTTTTGGTGTGTGAGGTTGCTGAGAGCATTGTTGTAGTAGAGGCTGTACAGGCAGTCTATGCCATAGGACACATGAGGAACTCTGTAGCACTCAAAGAGCAGCTCTGACATCATCTGCCGACTGTGCAGCGGGTTGCAGGGCGCCTCTGTGAGCACTATAGGATGTTCAACACTGCCCTAAAGAGGGGAGAGAAAGGAGAGAAACCACATCAGATGTGCTTGAAGGAGCAACTATCTAGTTAGCTACCGTTGTCAGTAAGTTATATTCAAGACTGAGAAGGCAGAACGGTCTAAACAGGACAAGCAACATAGGAAATTGTGCAACATAACTTGAACACCTTTACCTCAGTCACAACTCCGAGGTGGCTGAATATGTAATCGAACATCAGTTCCTGTATCTCGAAGTTTACAACCACATTTCGGTCAAACTGGCTTTTCAGGAGCCATCGCACCGGCTCGAGGTTAGAAATGTCATTGCCGATTTGGGTTTCACTTCGCGCTGCCCCTCTGCTCCTCGCCGCCACGGACTTGAACAGAAGCCGCGGTGCGCCTAGTTCGTCCCCTTTGCATGCCCAACCGGCCCTTGTTTGAAAAGAGCCGTTATCTATTATTATCGGAACTGGTGATGGTTGTAAGCATTCGGCAGAAATCTCGAAAATCGGATCGGGAGAGGATTTGTAGTCTTGAAAAGAAAATATTTTGCATGTTGTGTCTGTTTTGGAAGTCATTTTGAAAGGGTGTTACTACAAAATACGTCCGATTCGAAAGCTTGTACCAGAAACCAAGAGTTCCGCATAGCTCTCGTTACGTTTTGACAACGTAACAATTATTAAAGGGTCAGTCAGAAGTTGGTACATCCATTTTTTGACTTATAAATTAATTGTACCAATATATTCTTAAAGAATATAACTTATACACGCCTCATGAACTTAGTTTAACTGCTATACCCCATCAGAACCCAAAATATAAGCTTGTTTTACTCCAATGTTTGTAAACAAAACATGGTTAAACTATACTTTTGATATCATGGATGGTCAGTCCATGCATCCATAGCCCTGTCTATGAATTTGAAAGTGATTACATTATTATTATATTATTATTATTTCTCCAGCCCCATCCCTCAGCTTTCTACTGAAACAGTGGCGGGGTTCCTGTTGTTATTGTTTAAACTGCTGATTGGCCCTTCAATGTTAAAATATGTATATATTACATCCTCTATTATAGTAGATCCCCTAACAACTATTTTTAGATGGGTGGCTTAATTTATCTACAGCAGACCTTTATTTGTTGCCTCTATCTCCAGAACAGGTTAATGTGAGTACAGCATGTGTGTGATAACCAATTATGTATATAAACCTTGGATTACTGATGCTATCTATTAGCCATTGAGAGGCTTTGAAACCAACAGTCGGCCCCAGTCGGTGCAGTCCTCCAAAGGAATGAATGGAATTCTACAGTATTTAAATTAAATGGTTCAATACATGTATTTAAGTATCTTTGTTGTTGGGAACAGTAACATTAGCAATTTCAAAAAAATATACTTTGGCCTCCCGAATGGCACAGTGGTCTAAGCTGAGATCCTGGTTCAAGTCCAGGCTCTGTCGCAGACAGCCGCGACCGCGAGACGCATGGGGCGGTGAACAATTGGCCCAACGTCGTTCGGGTTAGGGGAGGGTCTGGCTGGCAGAGATGCCCGTGTCCCATCGCGCACTATCGACTCCTGTTGCGGCCGGGCGCAATGCACACTGACACCGTCGCCAGGTGTACGGTGTTTCATCCCACACATTGGTCCGGCTGGCTTCCGGGTTAAGCGGGCATTGTGTCAATGAGTTGCAGTGACAAGAGTTGCAGCGACGAGACAAGACTGTAACTACCAATGAGGTAAATAAAATAAGAATCAATTATACTTTAAGGAAAATGTTATTATATAGATATATATTATGTTATTATATAGATATATACAACACAGAGTTACACATGGAATAAACAAACATACAGTCAATAATACAGTAGGAAAAAAAGTATACAGTGCCTTGCGAAAGTATTCGGCCCCCTTGAACTTTGCGACCTTTTGCCACATTTCAGGCTTCAAACATAAAGATATAAAACTGTATTTTTTTGTGAAGAATCAACAACAAGTGGGACACAGTCATGAAGTGGAACGACATTTATTGGATATTTCAAACTTTTTTAACAAATCAAAAACTGAAAAATTGGGCGTGCAAAATTATTCAGCCCCCTTAAGTTAATACTTTGTAGCGCCACCTTTTGGTGAGATTACAGCTGTAAGTCGCTTGGGGTATGTCTCTATCAGTTTTGCACATCGAGAGACTTAAATTTTTTCCCATTCCCTCTTGCAAAACAGCTCGAGCTCAGTGAGGTTGGATGGAGAGCATTTGTGAACAGCAGTTTTCAGTTCTTTCCACAGATTCTCGATTGGATTCAGGTCTGGACTTTGACTTGGCCATTCTAACACCTGGATATGTTTATTTTTGAACCATTCCATTGTAGATTTTGCTTTATGTTTTGGATCAATGACTTGTTGGAAGACAAATCTCCATCCCAGTCTCAGGTCTTTTGCAGACTCCATCAGGTTTTCTTCCAGAATGGTCCTGTATTTGGCTCCATCCATCTTCCCATCAATTTTAACCATCTTCCCTGTCCCTGCTGAAGAAAAGCAGGCCCAAACCATGATGCTGCCACCACCATGTTTGACAGTGGGGATGGTGTGTTCAGGGTGATGGGCTGTGTTGCTTTTACGCCAAACATAACGTTTTGCATTGTTGCCAAAAAGTTCAATTTTGGTTTCATCTGACCAGAGCACCTTCTTCCACATGTTTGGTGTGTCTCCCAGGTGGCTTGTGGCAAACTTTAAACAACACTTTTTATTGATATCTTTAAGAAATGGCTTTCTTCTTGCGACGCTTACATAAAGGCAAGATTTGTGCAATATACGACTGATTGTTGTCCTATGGACAGAGTCTCCCACCTCAGCTGTAGATCTCTGCAGTTCATCCAGAGTGATCATGGGACTCTTGGCTGCATCTCTGATCAGTCTTCTCCTTGTATGAGCTGAAAGTTTAGAGGGACGGCCAGGTCTTGGTAGATTTGCAGTGGTCTGATACTCCTTCCATTTCAATATTATCGTTTGCACAGTGCTCCTTGGGATGTTTAAAGCTTGGGAAATATTTTTTGTATCCAAATCCGGCTTTAAGCTTCTTCACAACAGTATCTCGGACCTGCCTGGTGTGTTCCTTGTTCTTCATGATGCTCTCTGCGCTTTTAACAGACCTCTGAGACTATCACAGTGCAGGTGCATTTATACAGAGACTTGATTACACACAGATGGATTGTATTTATCATCATTAGTCATTTAGGTCAACATTGGATCATTCAGAGATCCTCACTGAACTTCTGGAGAGAGTTTGCTGCACTGAAAGTAAAGGGGCTGAATAATTTTGCACGCCCAATTTTTCAGTTTTTGATTTGTTAAAAAAGTTTGAAATATCCAATAAATGTCGTTCCACTTCATGATTGTGTCCCACTTGTTGTTGATTCTTCACAAAAAAATACAGTTTTATATCTTTATGTTTGAAGCCTGAAATGTGGCAAAAGGTCGCAAAGTTCAAGGGGGCCGAATACTTTCGCATGGCACTGTATATACAGTGTGTGCAAGTGAGGTAAGATAAGGGAGGTAGGGCAATAAAATAGGCTATGGTGGAGAGGTAATTACGATATAACAATTACACACTGGAGTGATAGATGTGCAGTGTTCCAGTGGTGGGTAGTATATGGGGCTTTGATGACAAAACGGATGGCACTGTTATCGACTGCATTCAATTTCTTGAGTAGAGTGTTGGAGGCTATTTTGTAAATGACATCGCCAAAATCGAGTATTGGTAGGATAGTCAGTTTTACGAGGGTATGTTTGGCGGCATGAGTGAAGGATGCTTTGTTGCGAAATAGGAAGCCGATTCTAGATGTAATTTTGGATTGGAGATGCTCAATGTGGGTCTGGAAGGAGAGTTTACAGTCTAGCCAGACACCTAGGTATTTGTAGTTGTCCACATATTCTCGGTCAGAACCATCCAGAGTAGTGATGCTGGACGGGCGGGCAGGTGCGGGCAGCGATCGGTTGAAGAGCATGCGTATAGTTTTACTTGCATTTAAGAGCAGTTGGAGGCCACGGAAGGAGAGTTGTATGGCATTGAAGCTCGTCTGGAGGTTAGTTAGCACAGTGTCTAAAGAAGGGCCAGATGTATACAGAATGGTGTCGTCTGCGTCGAGGTGGATCAGAGAATCACCAGCAGCAAGAGCGACATCATTGGTTTATACAGAGAAGCAGGTCGGCCCGAGAATTGAACCCTTTGGCACCCCCAAAGAGACTGCCAGAGGTCCGGACAACAGGCCCTCCGATTTGACACACTGAACTCTATCTGAGAAGTAGTTGGTGAACCAGGCGAGGCAGTCATTTGAGACACCAAGGATGTTGAGTCTGCAAATAAGAATGTGGTGATTGACAGAGTCGAAAGCCTTGGCCAGGTCGCTGAATACGGCTGCACAGTATGGTCTCTTATCGATGGCAGTTATGATATCGTTTAGGACCTTGAGCGTGGCTGAGGTGCACCCATAACCAGCTCGGAAGCCAGATTGCATATCGGAGAAGGTACGGTGGGATTCAAAATGGTCAGTGATCTGTTTGTTAACTTGGCTTTCGAAGACCTTAGAAAGGCAGGGTAGGATAGATAGAGGTCTGTAGCAGTTTGGGTCTAGAGCGTCTCCCCCTTTGAAGAGGGGGATGACCGCGGGAGCTTTCCAATCTTTGGGGATCTCAGACGATACGAAAGAGAGGTTGAACAGGCTAGTAATAGGGGTTGCAACAATTTTGGCAGATAATTTTAGAAAGAGAGGGTCCAGATTGTCTAGTCCAGCTGTTTTGTAGGGGTCCAGATTTTGCAGCTCTCTAAGAACATCAGCTCTCTGGATTTGGGTGAGGGAGAAATAGGGGAGGCTTGGCGAGTTGCTGTGGGGGGTGCAGGGCAGTTGACCGGGGTAGGGGTAGCCAGGTGGAAAGCATGGCCAGCCGTAGATAAATGCTTCTTGAAATACTCAATTATCGTGGATTTATCAGTGATGATAGTGTTTCCAAGCCTCAGTGCAGTGGGCAGCTGGGAGGAGGTGCTCTTATTCTTCATGGACTTTACAGTGCCCCAGAAGTTTTTTGAGTTTGTGCTACAGGATGCAAATTTCTGTTTGAAAAAGCTAGCCTTAGCTTTCCTAACTGCTTGTGAATATTGGTTCCTAACTTCCCTGAAAAGTTGCATATCACAGGGTCTATTTGATGCTAATGCAGTATGCCACAGGATGTTTTTGTGCTGGTCAAGGGCAGTCAGGTCTGGAGTGAACCAAGGGCTATATCTGTTCTTAGTTCTAATTTTTTTGAATGGGGCATGCTTATTTAAGATGGTGAGGAAGGCATTTTTAAAGAATAACCAGGCATCCTCTACTGACGGGATGAGGTCAATATCCTTCCAGGATACCCGGGCCAGGTCAATTAGTAAGGCCTTCTCGCTGAAGTGTTTTAGGGAGCATTTGATAGTGATGAGGGGTGGTCGTTTGACCTCAGACCCATAGCGGATGCAGGCAATGAGGCAGTGATTGATGAGATCTTGGTTGAAGACAGCAGAGGTGTATTTCGAGGGCAAGTTGGTTAGGATGATATCTATGAGGGTGCCCGTGTTTACGGATTTGGGGTTGTACCTGGTAGGTTCATTGATCATTTGTGTGAGATTGAGGGCATCAAGCTTAGATTGTAGGATGGCCGGGGTGTTAAGCATGTCCCAGTTTAGCTCACCTAGCAGCACAAGCTCTGAAGATAGACAGGGTAATCAATTCACATATGTTGTCCAGGGCACAGCTGGGGGCAGTGGGTGGTCTATAGCAAGCGTCAACGGTGAGAAACTTGTTTCTGGAAAGGTGGATTTTTAGAAGTAGAAGCTCGAAATTGTATGGGCACAGACCTGGATAGTATAACAGAACTCCGTAGGCTATCTCTGCAGTAGATTGTCACTCCTCCTCCTTTGGCAGTTCTATCTTGTCAGGAGATTTTATAGTTATGGATGGAAATTTCTGGGGTTTTAGTGGTCTTCCTAAACCAGGATTCAGACACGGCTAGGACATCTGGGTTGGAAGAGTGTGCTAAGGCAGTGAATAAAACAAACTTGGAGGAGTACCAAGATGGAGGCAGGGTTCAACACAGTGCTTCCTACAAGTCATCTAGTGTTTACAAATCATTGGTGATAATTACTGTATGACCCATAACATTTCATTTTTACAGTAGGCCTTCTGCAATAAGGACTCTGTGAATGAGTGTCTACCACCAGAGGGGGCAATGAAAGATGGTCTGCTGCATTAGAGTGTCTAAATGAATAAGCATCGAACAAAGTATGAATTTGTCCTTTGGACATTCAGAATTAAGTCCAAGAAGACATGAGCTCCTTCTATCAATTTATTCTTAGGTTGATGTGATATACTATCCCTATCAACCCCATTTCTGAAAAGTCCTTGATTTAGTCTGGTCTGGCACTGGCAGTATTACTGTCAATTGACTAGACAAAGTGGAGCCTCAGCTGGTGATATGGGGCACCCTTGGCACTGAAAGTAGACACTCCACCACCAAAGGCTCTGGCCCCTATCACTCCAATGGTAAGGGGTCACATGAAGATCCTCTATCGTTCTGCCCTTCTGAATCAGCATCAGCCCATGTACTATGCTGCATCCTTTCAGCAATACCGTACCATGAGCCAGTCAATAAGAGTACTTCACATTCACCTATGCATTTTTCATGCCACCATTGTTCTAAAACCACAGAATTATGCTCAAGGGTCTTACCTATCAGAGCATGCATGCACCATAATATCGTTTAATTTAGAGACAACAGGCATATTTTCTGTGTAATCAAACAAATGGTTGATACATTTTATATTTATTTCAGGACAGGGACTTGATTGGTGGGATACCACAGATTTGGGAGGAGGGAAGGCTGTAGCTTGATGTTGTGCCACTGAATCAGGGGCACAGTTCACTGCTCAGGCACAAAGCTCTAAGACCAGCAGTATCCTCTGATGCTACTGAGCAGATCTAGGTCATCTCCCACACATGCTCCCAGAAGGCAAGACGTGACATTGTACCGCTGTCCCTAACACGGAGAGCTCTTGCTTGTTGTGCATGTCATACCGTGATGAACAACAGACAAATTAATATGCTTACATCCGCTTTGGGACTGCCATGATGCAGCTCCTCCATTTTGACGGAGCAGAAGACTAGCTTTCAGTGGCAGCACAGGGTAGAGAGATCCTAATTAGCTTGTCATCGGCGGTCATATTCAAGTGTTCCAGCAAGACTCATTAATGACATTTATTGGGTTATTGTCATGCTACTACAATGTGAATAATATTATCAGTATTAAATATAGTTGTGGTAGTGGAATCGCAAGAGCAGCAAATAGCTAAAATACTTGTTTTCTGCTGCAACTCTTTTTGCTCAGATCATGAGATGAAATGGTGAAATGTCCTTTTGAATCTTTGTGCACGCAGGACTGGTGAGATAAAACGAGAGAACCTCCAAGTATCTGTGACATTAATGAATGAGGTAGACGACGGGAACGCGGTTTACATAATAGGGTGAGGCATGCATGGAGATTCCTATTGCTGCCTCTGATATCAGAGCCACAGCAGCAAACCTAAATACTCCTCCATCCCCGCGCCTCCTCACACACAGAGACTGCCACTACCTCTCTTCTCAGTCTGAGGCCCTGTAAGCGTAACAGATATTTTTAGGCCATAGAGTGATTACTGTGTTTATGCACGTGTCACTTTGCATGCGTCCCTGGCTGTGTCGAGTCTGTGTGCGCACGTGTAAGTTGTGTTCATGTTTCATAGTGGATCCAAGTCAAGAATTAAAAATGATATATGTGTGTGTGTGTGTCTGTGTGTTTATTTTTTCCTATGTGAATTGCATGTCATTGTCAACCATTTTGTATAAGCAGCAGATTGCAGTTTTCAATTCTTAACAAAAATGCTCTGTTTTTTTCTCAATCCAGGACACTATATTTTTCTCTTAGATCCCTTCCTGTTGTTAGGGCGCTAGATTGGTTCAAGTGGCTTCCCTTTTCATCCAGTGGGATTTTCAGACAGACAACCTGAGTTCCTTTTGAGTCTTGCCACCCAATTATTGTGGCCATGGCAACTATCTGAGACTTTTCCCCCCAGTTGGTTGTTAGCAGGCTATACGCCAACAGTATCTTTCCCCCTTCACATATCCCTCTCATCTTTGCTGAATTAATCCTCGCCTCTGTAACCCGAAGCTAAATTGGTCATCGCAACAACCAATTTGATGCCATCTCAATAATAATGTCTGAAGATCAATTTTTTACTGAAGTTCCAAATGTGCAAATACAGATAGAGAACAAAATGTTTTTGTTTTCAGATTTGTTTGCACATTTCACTGAATTCAAACCCATGTTCCATTATGAAGGTGCAGTTTCTGTCAATGTGAATCCAGTTGGTTGTGTGTGTGTGTGTGTGTGTGTGTGTGTGTGTGTGTGTGTGTGTGTGTGTGTGTGTGTGTGTGTGTGTGTGTGTGTGTGTGTGTGTGTGTGTGTGTGTGTGTGTGTGTGACATTTGCAGCCTATCCTCTGTCCCAGTATTAGCCCAGTGTTTTGCACATGATGGGGGAGGGAAACTTAGTCACTGAGATGCCCCAAGGACTCTCCCGGGAATATTCTTTCCTCACTATCCTCCACTAAACACACACACACACACACACACATGTGCCTCCACACACATATAGAGATTAGCCCTATCTCACAAGGGTGGGTGAGCCACATGCACACACACACACACACACACACACACACACACACACACACACACACACACACACACACACACATATACATACACGTACACATACACACACTGTGCATGCCTGAACACAAATGGTAGCATGGCAAAGCAGCCTATGCCAAGCATAAAAATATGTGGAACTTTCTCTGTCCTCTGGGTTGATACTAAATTTAGAGCTTTCATTGTCTTTCACGTTTTGTCTCTTACCAATGCACAATTCAACACGAGCAAAATGGCAGTTGCGTCTTTCATTAATTTTCATAATATATTCCAACAGAAGGAAACATTAGAAATGCTTTGAAGTCCTCTTCTTCAACAATGTGCTCGAGCACAGTTTGCATACGCAGGCACCAAAACCTGACGACAGTAATACTGCAATGCGCTGTGAGGTGTCGGAACCGATTACGAGGGAAAAATTAGGTGCCTCTTATCATCTGGGGGATTACTGTTGGAGGCATCAAATGTTTCAGAGATTTAGCCTATTCTTCTTCATTTTCTTAAATATTTATGCATTTTAATGTCATATCGTACATGACATGTGCGTCTGCTTTGAATCAAACTAAAATGCTTTGAATCAAACTAACATGCCATGCGTATTCCAGACACCCGACATAATATATGAGCCATTTGGTTTCCAGGCCACCTAACCATGAGGAATTGAGTCATTCTGAGTAGGCTACATTGGAAATATAATGTAAAACTACTGGGGACATTTAAAATGTACTAGGCTATTACAGACAGATTATAGCACACATGCGCAAACGCAAAACTCTAGTCTGGGTAGGTTTTACCAGTCTTTTTAGCTAACATTCCACTCCTTGTAACCTACTCTTTGGCATATGACACCGAAGGAGTCAGTGAAACGTTATCTAAAAAGAATGGAACTAGCAAGGCCTGTCCAAGGTTCTGCAATGCGGAAACGAGTTGAATTTTCTCATGCCGATGCACGCGGGCCATTCTCTCTAAATTAGCAGCTGAAAAAACATGACATTTATTACATTTTTAAGTATCTGACTCCATGAACAAAACTGTACTTAGGCTACGCAGGTGTAGCGGGTAGTAAATTGCCTATTATCGATTAAAATGCTCGGACAACAAATAAGAGACCATATTAAAACAAGTTTTGTTTTGCTATAAATTAGGCTACATTTAAAAAAAAAATGTTTAAGTGCATTGGCTACTTGGGTCAAAGGGGCATGAAACACAACTTTGGATCCAAATTCGTATAGCGATTAAACTAAAACACAAAAATAAATAATCTAACGAATATACTAGGCTTTGATATTTAAATATGTTATATTTACTCCATAAACATTAAAGTGATTTTACACCTCTGATATTTGTTTTTGCATTAGGAATAAAAAGACTAAGACCGTGTGTGTGTGAGATATAGAGGCCTATGAATGGTTCGCAGTGTAACTCCCTAATGTCTGATTTTGAAACGAACATACGTGTCTGCAATTAGAAACTAGATTCATATGAAACGTATATTACCTCTGCCGGATCAATACAATCATAACGAAAAATATTGGAACAAATACTGATTCAAATTGAAAAAAAAAATGAAAAAAACAAACAAAATAATTAAGCCTAATCAAATATGCAAAATTAGCTTATTCGAATAAGTAAAATATTTGGTATAAATTAAGCGTAGGAGCTAGCATCCATGCCTCTGGTAACAAACACCCTTTTCTCCTTCCAAAATCTCAAAGTAATCTCTCTCTCTCTGTCACTCACTCACGCACTCTCTCACTCTCTCACATACACACACAACGCTTCAGAACCATGAGGGGTTTGTGCATGCTGAGCAAGTCATTGCATTGGCAGTCTATGAGGACACGTGCCTAGTCCCCCTCTAAGATTCTACGGCTTGTGGTTTGCACTTGTCACGGCTATAGCAAAACTGAGCGCAACGTCAAGACCAACACCGACAACTGCATGGAGAGGTCACAAACAGGGACATTCGATCACATTAAGCAACATGATCAATTTGAATGAGGAGGAATTGTTTTACTTCGTTTCTTCTGATGCCAAGAAAGTGACAGGAGGGATTTGAGAGTGACATGGATAATCAAGACCAACAGACGGGATTTTAAACGACAGCCTGTGTGGATGTAACGGTTGGGCAGCCGTTAAGAGCAACGTCGATACGTCTTGGCAACAGGCATGATTATATTTCTCTCACAGCAGCAGCAGCCAAAATAGCTCATAAGCACACTGCATGTATTTATTCAACAATTTTCAAATTTGATCCAATGAATATCTGAAGATTCACATTTTATCTCACAACAATGGCTCACTTAATTCGACACAAGATCGGCAACAAGCTGACCAATGCAGCCAACACAGTGTCCAATAAGTCTCAGGCCAAGGTCAGCGGAGTGTTCGCCAGACTGGGTTTCCAGGCCGCTACAGATGAAGAGGGTCTGGGGTTCGCGGACTGCGATGACTTGGACTATGACTACAGGCAGGGGATGCAGATGGACATCATGCAGGGCGACGAGGAAGGGGGAGAGATGGACGGAGGAGACGATTTGATGGAGGGAGACAGCCACTACCAGAGAGATGGCACCGGCCCATCACCCTCCTCCATCAAGAACACTGGGGCGTGTAACGAGTTGGCATCAGAGGTCAAACCCAAAATTACGTCTTGGGAAGCGGGGTGGAACGTCACCAATGCCATTCAGGTAGAAATGATTTGAAGAATGACATGAACATATTATCACTACGTCAATGTAGGCCTTTTGTCAACAATCGCCTTGGAATATACGCCATACATATCATTTCAGAGCACAATGCATTACGCTATATCATTCAGAAGACGCCAATCTCCATTCTACAAAAACCCGAAACAGACCTTTAAAACGACTACAATTTTTCACATTCACATGTAAAAATAGACTTTAATTTATTTCTTTCAGATAAATGAATTGTCCTATTTTATTGCTTCTTATTTCAAAATCCCTCATTTAAAACGAGTGATTCCTATATATATATTTAAACATAAACAATGGCATTTGCCTTAATTTCATCAGACTAGGATGTCAAATAAATACGAAGCATTTTGAGATTTTAAATGAAAATAGGGATCTATTCTAGATTGCCTATTTCCTATCAGTAAAAAACAGACCCAACTCCATCTGGAATGAATACAATTATTTGGATTAGCCTCAGGCACAATAAGGACCATTTCATTATTCTTGATAACATATCACAGTGGATTATATAAAATAAATCCGATCTTGGTGAGGAAATATCTTAGTTTTTACATTTTAAATTAATATCAACAAAAAATAAGCATCGTTTCAAATCAAATTCCAATTCTGAGCCTGCACGCTTAGTGGCCCGACATATCTATACTTTTTTCTCTCAACTCCAATCGTTACATTTAGGTTTTCACACATATGATTATGCAAATAAATGCTGTTTGTTATAATTATGCAACTTTGAATGTCATTCATTTCTTGTATATGTGGGGCGGGGAGCCTGTCACTTCGATAAGACCATGACCATTACGACTCAACTGTGCTTGTGTATCCGCAGGGGATGTTCGTCCTTGGGTTACCCTATGCCATTCTTCACGGAGGATACCTCGGACTCTTTCTAATCATATTTGCGGCTGTTGTATGTTGTTACACCGGAAAGATTCTTATTGCGTGTCTGTATGAGGAGAACGAGGATGGAATTCTGGTGCGCGTGAGGGACTCCTACGTGGACATCGCCAACGCATGCTGTCAGCCACGGTTCCCGTCTCTGGGCGGACATATAGTTAACGTTGCTCAGATCATTGAGTTGGTCATGACCTGTATCCTGTACGTGGTGGTCAGCGGCAACCTGATGGTCAACAGCTTCCCCAATCTGCCTGTCTCGCAGAAGGCCTGGTCTGTAGTCGCCACGGCCGCCCTCTTGCCTTGCGCGTTCCTCAAGAGCCTCAAGGCGGTGTCCAAGTTCAGCTTGCTTTGCACTATCGCGCACTTCGTCATCAACATCCTGGTAATAGCCTATTGCCTCTCCAGAGCCCGCGATTGGGCCTGGGACAAAGTCAAATTCTATATTGATGTCAAGAAGTTCCCCATCTCCATTGGCATCATCGTCTTCAGCTACACGTCCCAGATCTTCCTGCCCTCGCTGGAGGGGAACATGCAGAGGCCAAGCGAGTTCCACTGCATGATGGACTGGACCCACATTGGAGCCTGCGTCCTGAAGGGCCTGTTCGCTCTGGTGGCCTACTTGACTTGGGCAGATGCCACCAAAGAGGTCATCACGGACAACCTGCCGTCCACCATCAGAGCGGTGGTCAACCTATTCCTTGTGTCTAAGGCCTTGCTGTCATATCCGCTGCCATTCTTCGCTGCTGTAGAGGTCTTGGAGAAGTCTTTTTTCCAGGATGGGGGGCGCGCAATATTCCCTGACTGTTATGGCCCGGGAGGGAGGATTAAGTCCTGGGGACTGGGCCTCCGGTGCCTCCTGGTGGTGTTCACGTTGATCATGGCCATCTTTGTCCCTCACTTCGCACTCCTCATGGGCCTCACCGGGAGTCTTACCGGCGCCGGGTTGTGCTTCCTTCTCCCAGCTCTCTTTCATCTAAAGCTGATGTGGAGGAAACTTTTATGGCACCACGTGTTCTTTGACGTCGCCATATTTGTCATAGGGGGGATATGCAGCATTTCTGGTTGTATTCACTCAGTAGAAGGGCTCATCGAGGCATTCAAATATGGAGTCGAAGAATAAGAACGTTCTACCTCTGTAGCCCATACCTTACATTTGGTCATACTCTCATCAATCATAGGCGTGTAATGACAGACTGATTGACAGCGCATAAGGGATACTGTGTAACTGTTTTACTTAGTTTTTTTTTGTTTTGCCTTCTTGATGACAATGTGCAATAATCAAATTTATAATCATAGTGTAGAGTATTCAGTGCTGAAATGTTGTGTTAACTAGGAAGGGGGTAATGCAGTGTCCTTGGAGAATGGATCATCTCTGAAGCAGTGAATATCATGCAAGGTTCGATCAGGCAAGGTTAGCACAGCCCATGTGAAAATGAGCTGTGCATAGGCCTCACTGTATGTGTGGGTGTGTTGATATCTGCATTGAGAATGAGTTTATTAGCGTTTTATTTTTGGTTTCTAGCTGCTAAATAATTAGATAATAATCTCATGCCAGATCCAGTCGATTTAAAGATAAAACACGCTCGGGGCACCCACGTGGGATGGATCTATAGGATAAATGGAGTCGGTTAAATCAAAATATTTCGATTCGTTTTCAACTGTACTTGGTTTTTGGTGTTTCAAGTGTCATTATGGATGAAGTGAATTATTGCAGTGCAAACCAGTGGCTCTAACTGTTTATATGAAACCATCTGTCCTTCTGTAGTCGACCTATCTGTTGAACGTGAATTGTGCTTTCATTGAATTTATCATGACGTGTAAGACAAGAGTGTGTGTTGAATTAGCAGAGAAATTAATCGAATATTTTATGCGTTATGTTCATATCTTTGGATTCGTTATATGTCTATAATTTGTGCACGCTCATGTTTGTGGGGGGAAAAAAACAATATATGGGTGAATAAAATCAATGTTTTTATGGATGAATATAGAAAGTTTGGAGGGCTTTCTGTAAAACGGTCAAATGGAAGCAGAGTCTGTGGATTAGGAAGGCAGTATGGTGTTGTGTGGAGGAGGATTCTGCTAATTATCACAGGCTCACTCACCTCACATGCACATGTGCATTGTCTGCCTGTATGCTTAGACTCAACATGCATTCAAATGTTCAAAATGTACTTGAATCATGTTGTAGCCGTAACATACCATGTGCGCCGCCCCGTGGGACTCCCAATCACGGCCGGTTGTGATACAGCCTAGAATCGAAATAGGGTCTGTAGTGACGCCTTTAGCACTGAGATGCAGTGCCTTAGACCGCTGCGCCACTCCGGATCCCATATTTTAAGCATAACAAATATGATTTGAAATGACATTATTCTGCACTGTAAAAAGCACCACATCTTTAATTTCCTGATTTGCAATAGTAACAATAGTAACAATTATTCTCATAATGAGGATGTTCTGGTATGGGTCCCACATGATGCTTGTGAAAGTTCTGATGCTCTTATAACTAGGGGTCAGCATTGGAAACTTTGGGGACCTCAGTGGACCAAAAATTAAAAGACATACCCCCAGATAGCATATGATAGCAAAATGTGTAGAATTGCAGGAAATTAGCTTTACAACTGTAAACATTTCTCTCAAGCCTCACTGTACCTGACCACTCACCAAAGAGGATAGGTGTTCAACAGTTTCACTTTACAATGAAAAGGAAGCTATGATTCCGTATTGATGTCACCTGTTAAATCCACTTCAATCAGTGTAGATGAAGGGGATTAGACAGGTTAAACAAGGATTTATAAGCCTTGAGACAATGGAAACATGGATTGTGGGAGAGGGTGAATGGGCATAACAAAAGATTTAAGTGCCTTCGAACAGGGTATGGTAGTAGGTGCCAGGCGCACCGGTATTAGTGTGTTAAGAACTGCAGCGCTGATGGGCTATTCACGCTCAAAAGTTTCCCATATGTATCATGAATGGTATACCACCAAAAGGACATCCAGCCAACTTAACACAAATGTGGGAAGCATTGGAGTCAAAATGGGCCAATATCCCCGTGGAACACTTTCAACACCTTGTAGAGTCCATGCCCTGACGAATTGAGGCTGTTCTGTGTGCCAAAAGGTGTGCAACTCAATATAAGGAAGGTGTTCATTGTATAAATATCACATGATTTGATCGCAATTGAGTCCTACAACCATCTAGACGAGAACTAGGAATCAACTTAGGTAAATTCTTCATTGCATTTTACATGCCTTCCAAAAGTATTCACACCACTTGACTTTTGCCACATTCTGTTGTGTTACAGCCTGAATTTAACATGGATTAAATCGTTTTTTTGGCACTGGCTTACACACAATACCCCATAATGTCAAAGTGGAATTATGTTTTTCAATCATTTTTTAAAATAAAAGCTTTAATGTCTTGAGTCAATAAGTATTCAACCCCTTTGTTGAGACATGCCAAAATAAGTTCAGGAGTAAACATGTGCTTAACAAGTCACATAATAAGTTGTATGGACTCACTCTGTGTGCAATAATAGTGTTTAACATGATTTTTGAATGACTACCTCATTTCTGTACCCCACACATACTGTAAGGTCCCTCAGTCGAGCAGTGAATTTCAAACACAGATTAAACCACAAAGACCAGGGAGGTTATTCAGTGCCTCACAGAGAAGGGCACCTATTCCAAGATAGGTAAAAAATAAAACATTGAATATCCCTTCGAGCATGTTGAAGTTATTAATTACACATTGGGTGGTGTATCAATACACCCAGTCACAACAAAGATAAAGGCGTCCTTCCTAACTCAGTTGCCGGAGAGGAACGAAACTGCTCAGGGACTTCACCATTAGGGCCAATGTTGACTTTAAAACAGTTACAACATTTAATGGCTGTGATAGGAGAAAACTGAGGATGGATCAACAACCTTGTAATTACTCCAAAATACCTTAAAGAAGGAAGCCTGTACAGAATCAAATGTTCCAAAATATGCATCCTGTTTGCAACAAGACACAAGTAATACTGCAAAAACGGAGCAAAGCAATTACATTCTTCTCCAGATGTGGAAAGCTTTTGTTCCAAGACTCCCAGCAGTAATTGCTGCCAAAGGTGGTTCTATAAAGTATTGACTCTTATGTAAATGAGATATTTCTGTATTTCATTAACAATACATTTGCTAAAATTTCTAAAAACATGTTTTCACTTTGTCATTATGGGATATTGTGTGATGGGTGGGCTTTTTTATTTTAATTTAATCCGTTTTGAATTCAGGCTGGAACACAACAAAATGTGGAATAAGTCAAGGGGTGTGCATACTTTCCAAATGCACTGGAAACAGCATATCTCTTATGCAAAGCACTGATAACAACATTCTTTTTTATTTGCGATCTGCTGAATATAGTTTTATTGTAACTAAAATGTTGTTCATGGCATTATAGGAAAGCAGTGCTATTTCAGAGGGACAACCCAGCTGGCACATAACGTTCTGAGAACCATATGTTTCTTAGAGCTTGGTGAGAACGTGGTTGTCCTATGGTTATTTTTGCATACAACCTTCCCACAACTTTCTCGGAATGGTGCAAGATAGTTGTTTGTCTGTGAAACATTATCAGCACATTTAAGGAACTTAACAAAAATACATTATTTTCTTGGCATTTCATTACTTTAACAGAATGTTTCCTAAATGTTCAAACATGGTTACATTTCATTTCAATTTTGGCAATGCTCTAAGAACGTTCTCCAACTGGTTTGACATTAGGAATGCTGTAAAAAATTTCAAGATAAGGTTAAGTAACAACATTCTTCAGTGGGAATTGCAGTACTTCAGCATAACGTTTCCTTATGGTTCTATTTAGAGTCATGTTCTGAAATGGTTCCAAAAACGTTAAGAAACAATATTCTTCCGTGGAAATTTCAGTTCTTCAGCATTACATTTCCTGCAGGTTTCCTCATGGTTCTATTTAAAGGATAATTCTGACACTTTATAACTGGGTTATTATGTTTTTAGTATAAGATTTGATACATTTTTATGTTTTGTTATTCATACTGCACAATTCCTTGTTTTTGTTATTTTGAAGCTTCTTTATTGCCCTTGTCTACAGCATATTACGATTCCAAGGGTGCATATAATGCAATATATAATATATAATTATATATAATGCCTGCAATTAGCTTAGCTAGCTGGTTATCAAGCCCAAATGAAGCTTAGCCCAAATGAAGCTAATGTCATAAGTTATGAGTGCATTTCACATTACTTTTGGGTTGTAAATATATTATAAATAATGCATGAATGTCATGCTAAATATATGTTAATATCATTGTCACCAATTAACTGTAATACACTCCGAAAATAATTTGAAGATAGATACTAAGATTGTAATTACACTAACCATAACACAGAGTTACCGTATCTAGCCAGTTAGCATGCTAGGTATCCTGACTGCTAAATCCGAAATAATAGTATTTGCAACAATAACAGCCAAGTTTCATCTTAGCAACTGTCTTACAAACAACAGTCCAAACAACATGAAGCAGTAGGCCTAGGTAAATAGCTACACCTGCTGCATCTGAAATAAAGGGTTTTCAACTATGACAGTGACTTTCCAAGCATCCATCCAACAACACTTAGATGCCTATTGGATATGGACGAAGCCATCGTTGACATCACCCTGTTGTTTCCTATGAAAATGCTCAGTGGCGCGTTTGATGATTAGGAAATGTAATTTCAGCGTGTCGCCATCTTGCTACATGGAGGAGTTTTTGGAAACATTGCATGCGCAGTTTGAGCGACTCTAGGAAGTGATGTTGCATGCTAGCCCAGTGCTGCCCCCTCTCAAGGAGTATCTCAAATTGAAGGCCAACCAAAGTACTGCAGGCTGCCATCAGCAACTAAATTGTCCTTATAACTTTGTATGTGTGTGATTTTAAAGTAATCGGTTCAAGGACATACAATACATGACCAAAAATATGTGGACACCTGCTCGTCAAACATTTCATTCTCATTCCAAACTCATGGTCATTAATATGGAGTTGGTCCACCTTTGCTGCTATAACACTTTCGTGGGAAGGCTATCCACTAGACATTGGAACATTGCTGCGGGGATTTGCTTCCATTCATCCACAAGAGAATTAGTGAGGTCCGGCACTGATGTTGGGCAATTAGTCTTGGTTAGAAGTCGGCGTTCCAATTAATCCCAAAGGTGTTCGATGGGGTTGAGGTCAGGGCTCTGTGCAGGCCAGTCAAGTTCTTCCACACCAATCTCGACAAACCATTTCTGTGTGTATCTAGCTTTGTGCACGGGGGCATTGTCATGCTGAAACAGGAAAGGGCCTTCCCCAAACTGTTGCCACATTGTTGGAAGCACAGAATTGTCTAGAATGTCATTTTATGCTGTAATGTTAAGATTTCCCTTCACTGGAACTAAGGGGCCTAGCCCAAACCATGAAAAAGAGTCCCAGACCATTATTACTCCTCCTAACTTTACAGTTGGCACTATGCATTGGGGCAGCTAGTGTTCTCCTGGCATACGCAAACCCAGATTTGTCCGTCGGACTGACAGATGGTGAAGCGTGATTCATCACTCCAGAGAACGCGTTTCCACTGCTCCAGAATCTGATGGCTTTCCACCACTCCAGCCGACGCTTGGCATTGCACATTGTGATCTTAGGCTTCTGTCCGGCTGCTCGGCCATGGAAATCTATTTCATGAAGCTACCGACAAACAATTCTTGTGATTGAGGATGACTGTTGTCGACGTGTGCAAAGGGTCGCTGGTTCGAGCCCAGGTAGGGGCGAGGAGAGGGACGGAAGCTACACTGTTACATACAGTCAATGGTTGTTAGTCCAGGACTAGGCTTAATCTGTATCTGGGAAACTGGCCCTGCATGGATAAATAAAGAGATGCTAAATGTTGACATCACTCTTTTGCAGACCTGGAAAATGTTTTGATGTCAGTGGGAAGTTCTGTAATGTGTGCAGGAATATAAGCACAACCCTAGTCCACTACAGTAGGCCTATTCATGTTCATATTGACCATATAAATTGGGGCAAAAAAGTATTTAGTCAGCCACCAATTGTGAAGGTTCTCCCACTTAAAAAGATGAGAGGCCTGTAATTTGTCATAGGTACACTTCAACTATGACAGACAAAATGAGAAAGAAAATCCAGAAAATCACATTGTAGGATTTTTAATGAATTTATTTGCAAATTATGTTGGAAAAAAAGCATTTGGTCACCTACAAACAAGCAAGATTTCTGTCTCTCACAGACCTGTAACTTCTTCTTTAAGAGGCTCCTGTGTCCTCCACTCGTTACCTGTATTAATGGCACCTGTTTGAACTTGTTATCAGTATAACTCCACTAACTCCATTCCAAACTCCACTATGGCCAAGACCAAAGAGCTGTCAAAGGCCACCAGAAACAAAATTGTAGACCTGCTCCAGGCTGGGAAGACTGAATCTTCAATAGGTAAGCAGGTTGGTTTGAAGAAATCAACTGTGGGAGCAATTATTAGGAAATGGAAGACTCCACGCAACATATCACCCCGTGGGGTCAAAATGATCACAAGAACGGTGAGCAAAAATCCCAGAACCACACGGGGGGGGCCTGCAGAGAGCTGGGACCAAAGTAACAAAGCCTACCATCAGCAAGGGCATTGAAGATGAAACGTGGCTGGGTCTTTCAGCATGACAATGATCCCAAACACACCGCCCGGGCAACGAAGGAGTGGCTTCGTAATAAGCATTTTAAGGTCCTGGAGTGGCCTAGCCAGTCTCCAGATCTCAACCCCATAGAAAATCTTTGGAGGGAGTTGAAAGTCTGTGTTGCCCGGCAACAGCCCCAAAACATCACTGCTCTAGAGATCTGCATGGAGGAATGGGCCAAAATACCAGCAACAGTGTGTGAAAACCTTTTGAAGACTTACAGAAAACATTTGACATCTGTCATTGCCAGCAAAAGGTATATAAAAGTATTGAGATAAACGTTTGTTATTGAACAAATACTTATTTTCCACCATAATTTGCAAATAAATTCATTAAAAATCCTACAATGTGATTTTCTGGACTGTTTTTTCTAATTTTGTCTGTCATAGTTGAAGTGTACCTATGATGAAAATTACAGGCCTCTCATCTTTTTAAGTGGGAGAACTTGCACAATTGGTGGCTGACTAAATACTGTACATCGTCAAATCACATCATCATGAAATTACTTTACCCTACAAAACCATTGTGTAAGCCTAGGCCTAATAACTGGCCTGCTGAAATAGTTACCCTGAACCACTGGCTTTTGTTTGTGGCAGGCAAACTGGAGGACATTGCTTTATCCACCATGCATTACATGTTTAACCCTATGCTGAAGGTCCAGCAGGTCTGTATCTGTCTTATCTATTAGTGTATATTATTAAACAATTCTATATTTGATTGTAGTTTGATAGACTGTAGGCTGGGAAATGTGTAATTGTTTAAAGTACCTGTCTAGTGTTTCCAGATTGATGAATGACTTAACCTATAATTACTTACAATATGAGCGAAATAGTTTTCCTTAAATGTTAAAATATGTTAAGGAGAGTGGAATTGTGTGGGCGTACCAACAGAATGATATGGGCGTTTACAATCCTAAAAAAATGTTCATGTGAGTAGACCACTGATTGGCCTAAGAAATTCCAGCCTTTAGCTATGGCCATGTATGAGTAAAAATTAGCAGTATATCTATAAATACACAGTTTAAACTTTTAGTACATGCCCACATGACCACATCTAAGACACCCTGTTCATGAAACAATAACATTTTATTGAGATCATTTCAGTGTTAAGTACTTCTGTTTGACATTCTCGGAATGTCTACTCATATAGCCATTGTTTTCAAATGTTCCGCGCATGACACTTCATTCCTGAAACAAGTGACTGATATCTGGAGTGCCACTCAGACTTCACCCAAGATCAATGCAACCCTGACACAAGTGGGACAACAGTAACAATAGCTTTTAAAAGGGAGTTTGGGATGTTAAAGGGGAGTGTATCTGAATAGGCATATGTAGAACTGATTCTATGACGTAATAACGCTGCATTCATAACCAAGTGGGAAGGTGGTATTTACCAGATACGACTGGGAAAAATCCACTTGAAACTGCCACAACTGGTAATTACTAGTGGGGAACTGTCATCCTCGAGCACCTTCTCCCAAATGCTGACCTCTGACATGGCCTACTAAGGAAATTACCACTGCAGTAGGTTACACCACTAAGAGCTTATAAAAACACAAATACTATCATATGCCGCCAAATGAGGGGGAAGAAACAATCCTGGTAGGTTCAGGATCACAAATGTGATTTGTTTGTTTTACTCAGACTATGATGACATTTTACAAAATGGGTTGTTAAAGACTGCAGAGTTAAAAACCAACAATCAATCCAATGATCCCGAACATACCCCGTCGTAGTGGCCACCGTTAACATTCACTGACTACACCCAACACTACAGGGCCAATATTCATAAGGTTGTGGAAATCACATACTGTTGTAACTGTTGATAACCATTTGGGAGAATTTAGCAAATATATCCACACTTCTGAACATAGTGAATACAATGGTGGTACTCTTGTTACTTGGTAATAATACGTGCAATAACAATGAGTTAAAGTAATTAAAATTCACGTTTTCATTACTGAATATATAATAGTAACTTTACAACACCCCACCAAACAGACCCACAAACATAATTAGTTTCTCTTCTCAGTAAGTTAATTGTTCCCTGAAAATGACTACTAGCCTATTCATGGTTGTAAGTGCATGGCTGGCATAGGCAACATAGAATGATGTTCAATTGAAACGTCAAGTGCCAGAGAGGAAACCAGATCAGTGTAGAATAACAATAAGAGGACAGGAGGAGAATAAATAAACCTGATGACCTGTAGGCACGGTGTGATTCAAAATGTTAGAAGACCAGAAATCCCATGAGCCTCGAATGCAACCCGGTTCAACCCTGTTTACTGCTGCGTTCATAACCAAGTGGGAAGTCAGAATATGCCACATACGACTTGGCAAAAGCCACCTGAAAGGCTAGTAATTACTAGTGGGAAAACAATCCACATTGACAATTAAATGCAACATTTATATAAATGAATCTATTAATATGGTTTTTGAATACTATAATTTGTATGCAAACATGATAGTTTTACTTTTAATTTAAGGTTTATGCAGCTTTTTTGCCATTAGCCAATAGGCTTTTCTCAAATTCAAAGCATGTGAATGCATCCAACTAGTATTTAAGACCTCACAACTGGTAAATTCCCACCTCCCATTTGGTTACGAACGCAGCATGCCATCATCAGCTTCACTGTGTACCCAACAGTGTGTAACCCTGCTTGTATGGTCAGTCCGCTGAGGGAAGGATGTGTTCTTGTGACAGAAAATGAGTGGGCCAATACAGGAGGTGGCTGTGCTGGCAGATTAGGGAGAGGTCTCCCTTTTCAGGGAAAATGTCTGAGTTCCATTGAGATGGCGGCTGATCATTTCTCTGCGACTGCAGCTGCCATGGGGATGCGGATTGTGGCCTGTGCCGTCGCTGCCAGCTCCTCGATCTCTGTGTTTAACCGCCTGATGACCCACTCCATCGCCTCTCGTCCCTGAACAAAATACCAAACACACATGGGGAAGTTAAGGGCTGAAACAAGGCCATACATGGATGAGATTGTTTTATCTCATACTATTTCCATTCAAATATTCCATCCAGGATGCAGGTGTAAAGTGAGAGGACTTACTTTGCCTGCGTTTGCCGAGATGGTTTTGGCCATGAGCCCTTCCAGGTAACTGCTCAGACTAATTCCTTTCACAGAGATAAGTGCCTCTTGTGTCAGTATGGTCCTAAACATAAGGACAAACAGAAGAAATAACAAGTTTAGATGTGAAACTCGAACCTATTTATCAATTTTGCTGTAATTAACCTTTAAAATCAACCCATTAAAAAAAAGGTATATATATATATATATCTATATATCTTACTTTTCAGGATCCTGCGGATGCGGCCTGTATGTTAACTTCTCGTCCACAGATACTATGTTAGTACATGAAATCTGAAAGCAGAGGGAAGTGCATCAATGTCAGTTTACAGGGCTACAGCTGGAGTTAGCTACAATATCCATAAATGTACACTGAACAAACAAATGCAACAGGTAAAGTAAAGTGCTGGTCCCATTTTTCATTTGCTGAAATAAAAGATCCACAAGCTGTTCCACAAGCACAAAAACGAATATCCCTCAAATGTGGTGTGCATATTTTTTACATCCCTGTTAGTGAGTATTTCTCATTTGCCAAAATCATCCATCCACCTGACAGGTGTGGCATATTATGAAACTGTTTAAACAGCATTATCATTACACAGGTGCACCTTGTGCTGGGGACAGAATGCCACAGACGTTTCAAGTTCAGGGGGTGTGCAATCGGCATGCTGACTGCAGGAATGTCCACGAGAGCTATTGCCAGAGAATGTAACGTTAATTTATCTACCATAAGCCATCAACATCATTTTAGAGAATTTGGTAGTACGTCCAACTAGCCTCAACTGCAGACCATGTGTAACCACGCCAGCCCAGGACCTCCACATCCGGCTTCTTCAACTGCGGGAACATCTTGAGACTAGTCACGCGGACAGCTGATGAAACTGGGTTTGCTCAACCCAAGAATTTCAGCACAAACTGTCAGAAACTGTCTCAGGGAATCTCATCTGTGTGAATGTCGTCCTCACCAGGGTCTTGACCTGACTGAAGTTCGGCATCGTAACCGACCTCAGTGGGCAAATGCTCACCTTCGATGGCCACTGATATGCTGGAGAAGTGTGCTTCTCACCTCTTGAATACCAATTTCAACTGCGCCGGGCAGATGGCGTGTATGGCGTTGTGTGGGCGAGTGGTTTGCAGATATCAACATTGTGAACAGAGTGCCCCATGGTGGCGGAGGGGTTATGGTATGGGCAGGTATAAGCTATGCAAACAATTGCCTTTTATCGATGGTAATTTGAATGCACAGAGATAGCGTGACGAGATCCTGAGGCCCATTGTCATTGCATTCATCCACCACCTCATGTTTCAGTCTGATAATGCACAGCCCCATATCGCAAGGATCTGTACACAATTCCTGGAAGTTGTAAATGTCCCAGTTCTTCCATGGCCTGCATACTCACCAGACATGTCAACCATTGAGCATATTTGGGATGCTCTGGATCGACATGTACAACAGCGTGTTCAAGTTCCTGCCAATATCCAGCAACTTGGCCATTGAAGAGCGGGACAAGATTATACTGGCCACAATCAACAGCCTAATCAACTTTATTCAAAGGAGATGTGTTGCGCTGCATGAGGTAAACGGGTCACACCAGATAGACTGGTTTTCTGATCCACGCCACTACCTTTAAGATGTGACCAACAGATGCATATGTGTATTCCCAGTCATGTGAAATCCATAGATTAGGGCCTAACCATTTAATTTCAATTTAATGATTTCCTTATATAAACTGTACCTCTGTAAAATCTTTGAACTTGTTGCATGTTGTGTTTATATTTTTGTTCAGTATACATCCAACAATAGGTTTGAACTCACATTTGAAGATTGCAGCTCAAAAGTCTTTTCCTTGGGGTCCACCACCGAATGTTCCTGGATGTACGTGTTGGTTCGTGTTATACCAATGAGCTGGGATAAAAATAAACATAAACATTAATATCACTGTCAGTGACATGTTTGACATCAATGACAAAACAATACATCCTCAGATCTGTTGATTCACAAGTTAATGTTTAAGAAACATTGACCCAATAACTTCATGCGGTCTTGATTACACAACACCAGTCTGAACCTTCAAGCTGAGACAACCTTCAGTAAAAGGTCGAGCAGAGCTGAGGTCATGGCAGTGTGCAATCATGTAACTACCACAGAGCTGTACAGACAGCCAACTGTTCTGAGCATTACCCACTTCACTGGAATGAGCATCATTCAATATTTTGCCTAGTCTAACAGCAAGCTTACACATACTGACTAAGCCCCTGAAATAAACCTGACTGCTCCGATTGAATTTGTCAACATTAGTACACTCAACTTCTGATAAAAGCAATGGATTTGGATTGTTGCGTGTGCAGAAAAGTATATCAATATCTACAGCAGTGAGAAGAAAAGGTATCCTCATTGGGACTGGTGACCTGCAATGCACTCATCAGGATAATCATATCAGCGGCAATATTTGAGACAGACATCCAGTGTGCTGAGGACTTACAGTCTTGGCCAAGGAGGGCAGTCCCCATTCTGTGCTGAGCAGTCTGTTGCTGTATAGCCGGCCCTGTGTGTCCACATGTCTGTTCAACACATCCACCCCTACCACGCCAGGGTTCATTGGGTTGGGATACTTCTGCATTGCTGCCTTGGTCACAGTCTCCCATGGGTGGCTGTGTGTGTGTGGGGGGAGACAAGACAGGAAATCAATATGACTGTAATACTATCATAATGTGTGCATTTCATAATCTTATCACGTGGACATCATGGCATGCGACAAAATGAATTCATTTGAAAACCTGTCCTGACATTTATCTGACTAAACTTCACGGTGAAGGACGTTTCGGATGAACTCCAACGACCAGGCTTAGGGGAATTCAGCTCTGACTAGTGATTAGCCCAAGGTCAATACTTACATATTAAAAACATATTATGAAACATTTACCTTGTACCCATGTTTGTTCTCTGTAGTTGCATGCCTTTGTTTGCTATAATCCATACTTTATCCATAAACGTTAATCAAATACAACCATCGACTGTTTCCTTGTTGAGATTCAAGTGACATGTGCATTTTCCCTGAGCAGTCATCTTAGAGCAAAAGCAATGAGCAAACCGCCAATGGTTGTATTTGTTTAATGTTTATTTAAAAAGTAAGGATTTCAGCAATCAAACAGACACGGAACTACAGAGGACAAACATGCGTACGTACAAGGTAAGCGTTTCAGAATGAGCTTTTTAATTTAAGTATTGACCTTGGGTGAATCGATGTAGTTGGAGCTGAATTCCACAAAGCCTGGTGTCTGCTCCACTCCATTGGTGGAATTAATCAGAAACTTCCATCACAATGGAGTAGTTTAGCCAGCTAGACATTATACTGTGCGACATGGATTTTGAAATATTCATTATGGGTTCAGTAATACAAGTAAATGTACTTGATTTGACCTTGACCATGTATCCTTTTTAATGTGCAATAGCAGCCTTCTTTACAAATCGCATGCTTGGTTTCCATCTAATTTACGCAAATATTCTAAAATGTGCATTTTCCCACCAGATGAGTGTCCATCAAATTGAATTGATGCAGATAAAAAGCTGTGCGTGATGACATAGTGCAAATACACATGCGTTTTGCAGTCCCATGTACAGAATAAAAAAGTTAAATGGGCTTTGCATTTTCAACTCTATTGATGGTTCTCACAACAAAATAATGGTGTTACATAGCGAGTGTTGGTATTAGCAGGTGCACTCTAGCCAACAGGTTGCAGATGTAGGCTGGCCGATCCGCACTCTATTATGAGATTATAATGGACAAAAGAGAAAGATTATTTTTTATTTGTCGAACAGGAAGCCAAGCATCGATGATCATGTCACCAGAATAAGACCAACAATATTTATTGGAAAGGAGCATCAATTGAGCTCAACATCTGGCACTTTTTCAAACCTGTGATGTTCTTCCTAACTTATTTTAACTGCATGCTTTCCCGACTCGTTGTGGGAGGACCACACATTGTCGCGTGACTCTAAGTTCTTTGATATTATATCAATATTTCTCACAATTAATTTTAAAGATGCGGTAGACAAGGTGGGATCTCTTTGTATTTTGTCAACATTTAGAAAGTTTACAGACAAAATGTTACAATCAGTCCAGTAATAAAAAAGACATGTACTTGACTCGCATAAAATGGTAGGATGGAAACCTGGTTAGAGGTATAAAATCCCCAGAGTATTAAACCCTGGTTATTGGGACATAAGAACCATGATCCCACCATTGTGCCTCCAGTACATTAGATAGGTAGCTAGCTGGAATAGAACGCCCTATTCGAGTCTCAGAGTGAATGCCTGTTTAAAAAAAAAACATTTAACAGCAGCCAAAGTGAAATGTTATGGCCTTTAACTACCCCGTTACGATGAAATCGGGGAAGCGACAGTGGATCCGTCCGTTAATCACGCGTTCTCAGACAGCACTGGAACGATTGAGGAAACTTGTGTGAACAAAATTACACCGATTGGCCCAAGGTGGGAGCTAGTAATTAACTTAAATGTGTTAGTGTGACTATCTCAATTGGCCCGAGGGGTTGCGCTGCATCGTCCGCGGGTTACACCATGTAGCCAAATTTGAGCTTGTTGACTTGGACTGTTGCCCTTTTTATTATACCTCAGTGACCGTTACGTAATGAGAGAAACACCTTTAACGCCATTTCTATACAGCTACGACCGGAAGTGACTTTTTCCATGGCAGGTTACGAGAACATAATGAATTCGCAAGTTCGACCACTGCTGGATACTTCGACTGGAATGCATTGACATAGTTAATTAGCTACTTGTAAATGTGGCTAACTAGCAGCGTTAGCTAACTAGCTAGTATTATTTGGTTAGTTAAAAATACTGTTTAGTAACGTTAATATAATTATGGCTGCCTGTTCTCGATAGCCATTCGTCGAACAATAGCTAGCAATAACAATGGACAGAGTTTGACGTGTTGGCTAGCCAAGTAGCTTGTTTAGCTAGCTAGCTACAACGTTAGATGCTCTAACTAAACACTCACTAATTTGTAATGGCAGCAGGCTAGCGTTAGCTGGCTAAAGTCAAAGAGCTAACGTTGGCCGGTTGGGAACCTAGCTACCACTACCACCGCTAGCATGCTACAAAATTAAATAAGCTAGCAAGATAACGTCATATCAAGCGTATTTAAAATAAGCACTTTATAAATGCTTATTAATAATTTACTCACTTGAATATGTGTTCGGAGGTCCAGATCTTCATGTTTTACACCGTTTTGTCAGGGCTTGCGAGACGGCCACTTACGACAGCTTGACCTCAGCTGTGAAGGAAACGACGTTGCCCACTAGTGGAAAAATTATGGTCCGTCCCCCTCCACCCACTTCTATAAAAAAAAAAGATCAACCAATCAGAGAAAAACATAACAGAGTACACACTGCACTGTAATTTCTGGAATTTTTCTGACGCGTATTTTTGAGTAAGAATGTCTCGTACATATCTCCTTACATAACTTGAAAGGCCGTGCCTACCAAATTTAACGGGTTGTCAATCAAATACAAATCTTTGGAGAATGTTGAGACACAGATAGAACAATGGGTTAGTTATATATATATTTTAAAATTGGTTAAGAGATATTAAAGAAAGGAGGAGATAGGGATCCCATTGGTCAATGAATGGAGGAATGTATAGCACCCCATCCAGCAGACTGTCGACCAATCGCGTTCACGTTGTCATGCTGCGTGACGCGGTTGCTAAACTAATCCTCACGAAATGTCTTCTCAAAGGCAGGGTGTAAATCGAGAAACCTGCCTATTTTCTTCGAAAGTACATAATATCGCGATTTCAAAGCTATATGATATTACAGAAAACAAGCTAATTATCTGACGTCTCTGAAAGGGATGTGTAGTAATATTGTACTTATTGTTGACGAAAATATTCGTATTCGTTGATGTTGAACTGCGGTTGGCATCCAATATGTTGCATTACCGCCCCCAATTTAGATCCATTACACGTTGTGATACAAAATGGGAAAGGGGAACCCACTGTTCCTAGGCTGTCATTGTAAATAAGAATTTGTTCTTAACTGACTTGCCTAGTTAAATAAAGGTTAAATAAAATAAAGTATCGAATACATTGCAAGTTGAGGGGTTTTCACAACAGTAGCCGGGCTATAAAAAGTATATTGTCCTGCTAATAGGAAACATTTGCAAGATGGGCTACATTCTTTGTAACCACAATGTCACACATAATTTGTATCTACCTTTCCAATTACTTTTAGAGGTTGGGATTTACAAATGTGCGCTTTTAATTATTAGTTACATTGCACGTTCGAACTAAAACATACTTTTTTATTTAAATTATTGTTTTAAAGTTGGATGCTAAATATTTGACCAGTTGCAATTGTAAGTAGGCCTAATAAAAATTTAAAAATCTACTTATATTAGGCTGTTAAGCCTAAAAACCTGACTCGGTTACACCAGCTCTGTCAGGAGGAATGGGACAAAATTCACCCAATTTATTGTGGGAAGCTTGTGGAAGGCTACCTAAAACGTTTGACCCAATTTAAACAATTTAAAGGAGATGCTACCAAATACAAATTGAGTGTATGTAAACGTCTGACCCACTGGGAATGTGATGAAATAAATAAAAGTTTAAATAAATCCTCTATATTCTGACATTTCACATTCTTAAAATAAAGTGTTTATCCTAACTGCCCCAAGACAGGGAATTTTTACTTGGCTTGAATGTCAGAAATTGTGAAACTCAGTTTAAATCTATTTGGCTAAGGTGTATGTAAACTTCCGACTTCAACTGTATATATTGGTCATGGCTCCCGAGTGGCGCAGCGGTCGGTTTAAGGCACTGCTTCTCTGTGCAAGACGCTTTTACTACAGTCCCTAGTTTGAAATCAGGCTGCATCCTACGGTGGTTGGGAGTGCCATAGGGCGACGCACAATTGTTTTAGCGTCATCCGGGTTTGGTAGGGGTAGGCCTTCATTGTAAATAAGAATTTGTTATTATCAGACTTGCCTGGTTCAAAAAAAAAAATCTACTGGTGGCAACCGCAGCGTAATCAGGTGAATAGTGGCTGGTGCTGAAAATATAGCTAACTTGTTATGCAAGTGTTGCACACCAACAGATGGAGATGGAGCCTAGACCTATACAGAATCACTTAACTGCCTGAGGTAGGCTATGAGGCCTGACCCAAGGTGTTTATACTTGCGTATTATTGTTTGTACAGCTGAACGTGGTACCTTCAGGTGTTTGAAAATTGCTCCCAAGGATAAACTAGACTTGTGGAGGTCTACAATTTTTTTTCTGTGGTCTTGGCTGATTTATTTTGATTTTCCCATGAGGTCATGCAAAGAAGCACTGAGTTTGAAGGTAGGCCTTGAAATACGTCCACAGGTACACCTCCAATTGACTCAAATGATGTCAATTAGCCTCTCAGAAGCTTCTAAAGCTATGACGTAATGTTCTGGAATTTTCCAAGCTGTTTAAAGGCACAGTCAACTTAGTGTATGTAAACTTAGTGTATGTAAACTTAGTGTATGTAAACTTCTGACCCACTGGAATTGTGATACAGTGAATTATAAGTGAAATAATCTGTCTGTAAACAATTGTTGGAGAAATTACTTGTGTCGTGCACAAAGTAGATGTCCTAACCAACTTGCCAAAACTATAGTTTGTTAACAAGACATTTGTGGATTGGTTGAAAAACAAGTTTTAATGACTGCAACCTAAGTGTATGTAAACTTCCGACTTCAACTGTATATATACATATTTTTCTCAGAACATTAACCGTGTGTAGGTAGATGTGGAAAGATAGATACATTATTTGCTGCAAGTTGGGGGGGAGAGTTCACACCAAGCACAGATATTAGAAGATTCTATAGTAAAGGCTGAATAGTCTACTGTTCAGCTAATAGCCCATCCTGCTACGCTTGTGAAAAACTAATAATAATACTTCCCCTTTCCACATGTTAAAGATTCCAGTTGATTAAGTGTTTTTCGCCACAATCGGCCCCAACCCCAATTAATACATTTGGGGACAGTCAATAGCGTGCTGGACTTCATGCTAGAAAACTGCTCGCTGCTTGTTTTGTTACATTATTATGCCTGTCTCAGAGCAAATAGCCTGGATTGTTACTCCCATCTTGTTCCTCACTCTCTTCCACACATCATTCAGTACACTTGTAGGGCATGCTGGCAGGATGTACTGTTTTTTTATTCTGTATATATTAATTACAAATCAGCCTTTACTTAAATCATGTTTCTCATCTATTGCATAGTTACAATGTGTAATCATTTTAAAAATTTAACTAGACAAGTCAGTTAAGAAAAAAATGTTATTTTCAGTAACAGCGGGTTAACTGCCTTGTTCAGGGGTAGAACGACTGCTTCTTACCTTGTCAGCTCAGGGATTTGATCTTGTGACCTTTCAGTTACAAGTCCAACACTAACCACTAGGCTACCTTCCACCATTGATGGGGTAGGAGTGGTAAACACTGTTGAAGTGTATAATTGTAATACATACAGTTGAAGTCGGAAGTTTGTAGTAAGTTTGTTTTTAACTGACTTGCCTAGTTAAATAAAGTTTCAATAAAAAAGGACAATCATTTAATGTAGGTAGGCCGTGAATGGAATCACACACCAGTACAGTAGGTGGCGGTATATGCACTTAAAATTTGTATGCGATCCGCCAACCAAATCCCCAAAAAGAAGACGAGTCCACGCTAATGACGTCATCGCGCACATTTCCGAGTTGTCCTTGAACGAAACATCGCTGGCAAAATGGTTGCATACTGGAGACAAGCTGGCCTTAGGTAAATGTATTGTATATTTAACACAATATTACAGTTTGCTTGTATTCTGATTGTAAGGTGATGCACTTAAATTATGTAGTTACTAAATTGCATATTTGCTTGAGAGCTCTGGTGTGATGGATATGACTATCCAGCTAGCCGGAATGCTAACACGTTCAATGAACTTGACAAGCTAGCTAACGTGTTTCCCGTGAGTTATATCGATTGTCTTAATTGGTGTGGTACCACTCTTTTTGTTATACGTATCATCGTGGTTTAAGAACACATGACAATGAATTAAGTATCATTCAGATGCTAGCCTCGGCATGTTGGATAAAGTGTGATTATCTGTGTCCTCTGCAGCTACATTCGCTTCTCTGCGATCTGCGCAAGTGCAGTGCGTGCGGCACTGAAACCCCAGTTCAAAGTCGAGGCACTGAAGGTTGCCGAGTCCAGCGTCAAAGTCTACGTACCAAAGGCTGTAGCATGTAAGTGTTGAATAGACAAATCAGAAATCACTACAGTATTGGGGATAGAATGTGGGGATGCTGGACCTCAATTCATATACCACCCACTAACCATCACACCATATTGTCTCATCTGCTCTTGCTATCACACCTGCTATTTTTTTTGTACTTACTGCAGCTGCCAAGTAAGCATGTCAAGTATTTGTCTTTACCATAGACGTAGATCACTACAGAACTGCAGATTATCAACACACCTTAATGCCCATAGCAGGACAATATCAGCTCTATATCAGATTGTCTATGGTCATTACTCTGATAATCTGTAGTTCTCAACAAATAGCTAGCTACTAGTTTCTAAGATCAGTTTAACTTGACACACTTTATCTTGCAGGATCTGAGTACGTCATCATGTAATGGAAGTTCTTCGGGACCAAGAGGATTTGTCATTGTCCCGGCCAACATATCTTTGTGATGGATGACAACGCAAGGGTTACATCTAGATTTGTCGAGAGATGGAAAACTTAACAGAATTGATTTTTCCCCTTTAATTTGTAATTAAGAAAATTAAATAAAACTCCCATCTAAAAAAGAATTGTCTGCTAGATTAACTCATGCCTTATCTGCCAATATTAACTGTGAACATGTGTAAAAGTAGGCTAAAAGCTCTGAACTTGGCCTTGTAGTTCAAATATTTTATTCATTGAATTAAATACTGAACATGAACTACAGTGTGAAATGAGAATGAATACTTTTAGATAAGCTTTTCAGTGGATTGAAACGGGGTCGTGTTCAGTGTGTAAAGTTACAGAATGTTGAGAGAGGAGCAGGTCTGTTCTACATCATGTATTTCTATCAGCTTTATACAAAACATCTATGATGTTGCAACTAAACTTAAATTAAATTGTTTAACATTTGGAACACTTCTGATTGGCCTATGGTCTTCCGTTGTAAAATCATAAGTCACTGAAAAATGCATGCATTGTGCAGGAGTACAATCAAAGTGCAACTCCAGGGGTGTATTCATTACATCTTGCAATGGAAGCTGTTTGGTTATTAAATGAAACAGGGAAGGACCTACCTGAATTTGTCCAATAGAAACTAGTTTGTTACAAAATTTGACTGAACGGTTTCTGTTGCAAAATCGGCATGATGAATACACCCCAGATAAGAACCAAAAGCCAACTCGTCCTCTTCATAACAAATGTCATCATGCTCTCTAGTCGCTCTTCTCTCTGGTAATCTTGATCATGGTCTCCGGTGAGCGATACAGGAAGATGAGCTTCTCAAACAGTGTTTCCTCCAGCTCCATCTCGCCAGTCTCTCGCACAACAAAGATGTCCGTGCAGAGCTTCAACACCCGATCCACACACGGCAGCTCCTCAAACATAATTGAGCGGGATATCCCATTGAAGAATTCCCTGACAAACTTCCCGACGACCAGCACCACAGACATGTACAGGCCCACGATTCTGCCGTAGCAAGGTGGAATCAGGTTGAAGGTTTGGAAAAGGGCAGAAAGAGACTTTATTTAGCAGTGAGAACAAAACAAGTTAAAGGGATAGTCCTCTCAAAATGTAAATGGCTCCTGGGGAAGCATTGCACAGGTTTTGTTTTTTAACCTACCCCTGTCCTGCAAGAGCATCCAGGCTGGGGGGACTGACTTTGTCGTTGAACACCACTATCTCAATCTTGTGGCAGCTGCTCTGGATGTGCCCCTGTCCAGGAGTGCATTCCTGCACTATCCACCACTGACCCCCCTCTGCACTTCCGTTGTCTTCTGCGCGTTGTAGTTTGATGGACAGGGGCAAGAAGAAGGCAAAAGTCTGCAGGTCCTCAGGCCGATCCGAGTGTTCTGCGGTGTTAGATGGGACAGGGAAGATTTGAATCAAACGAGAAGCAGAGACCATGACATTTTAAAGATCCCATAGTAATACACACATCTGCATTTGTTATGTTGATGTTCTATACCAGGGGTATTGAACTCTTACCATAAGAGGTCCAAAGTTGAGTTTGAGGGTTCTATATAGTATGATGGTTGAATAGTGTCACTAACCTACTTTCAGACGGGTGGCCATATTGGACACAGGTCCTCCGGAACCTCTGAGGAACTTGGGCAGGAGAGACTCAATTATCCTATCAGAGAGAATGAATGAGACTTGTTGAGCATATCAACACCAATATATAATAACCGTTGTGATCGTCTATTTTATAGTTGGGGTTATTCTGAATGTAATAAGTTCCTTTACATCTAGCTAGCATCTAGCTATCTAGTTATTTTATTGATGTAATGTTGACTGTGGCTGTGAATTCCAATAACATTTGATGATATAGTGAGAGTGCTGTGATGAGACTCACACAGAGTCACTGCGTGTCCCTTTGAGCATCTGAACTATCTGATCCCTCAGGGTCCGGTCCTCATACTTCACAGTGTGTTCCCCCATGGTCTCCACGTTCATCGACAGAGACGCATTCCTTGGGAGGAGGGGCACATGTGCAAACTCAGAGTGATATCACAACCACTCACTCACTGGTTACGTCTAGTTGTTTATGGCTGTATCATATGGTGTATGTTTATTTCACCAATCATACGGTCTTGGCAGTTAGACAAAGTCAAAAAAAGACAGTCCTTGAGCCTCAACGGTGTTAGACCCTATTCACGTATAACCAACCCAGAGCCCTATCCAACGCCTGTTCGTAGCTGGTCCTGCTACACTGCATGTACCTGAGTAGTACCCATCGCAGGGTGATGTAGATATGGGTGGAGTTGCTGAGTTCATGGATCATAGCGTCACGGCTGGCAGGGCTGATGCTCCACAGCAGACTGGCATCACTCTTGATCTTTGCAATGACAATGTCCTCAGCCATGTAGTTCCCAAGGAACTGCATAGCTGACTAGGAGAGAATGAGAGGTAGAGAGAGAGAGGAGTACGTCAGAGGTCCTCAAACTTGCAACTTGTTGTAGCGAGATGGAGAACACTTACTGGGTGAGTGGCATAGAGGTTGTTGAGCCGGTTGAGGCCTGCAACTGAGTATGGCACCAGGTTCTGCTCCTGGGCGCTCATTGTGAACATTGGCTGTGAGAAACACACACAGAAAACCACAGCAGCATTAACAGTTTCACAGAAGAAGAAAAAACATCACAGAAAACAGAGCGATTGTGAGCTGATGGGGCCATCGCAAACCTCATATCCTGCGATGCTGAGCTGAATAGAGAGATCTAGAGGCTGATTGGTCACTCCAGCCACTGACTTGACCAATGACATGAAGAGGAGGGGGAACCAGATAACACCGATGAGGAAGAATATGATGAAGCCACCCATTCCATACTTCACCACCATTTTCTTCTTCTGCCCTGGGATGTGTGGGTATTTCTGTACAAATTCATAATTCAACACAATTTCAAATCAGTTCAAGTTGAACACAATTATTCTTGATACAAGAATACTTAGTATACTCTATTGTTCATAGACATCAAACGAAGACAGACAAACCCCTTCAATTCTATAGTGATTCACCATCGACTATCAATCAGATATACTCTACAGAGATGAGTTGAACTGTCAACTGCTACCAGCCTATTGGCAGTTCGGCATCCCAGCTACCTTCTCCGACTCCCTCCAGCACTTGAGTATGAAGATGTTGGCATAAATGTCCTCGACACAGATCCAGCTGCCCAGGCTGAGGGTGGTGTCGGTCCAGACCCAGTCCATCACGGCACGCAGCTCTATGAGGAACGGAACCAAGCGAAACCTGAGGAGGAGACATGGACAACCCAATGCACTGGTATTATGGGATTATCTAAGACCCTTACAAGGAAGTGGAAGGCTTTTCAACTTGCCTTTGCTTATCTAACATAGAGCATCGACTGTACCCTTGAAAAAGGAATAGGTTGAGGTAGTTGTAGTTCTTGGTCAGGAAGTTTCCCAGCACACAATTTGGGTAGCCACACTTGATCTGGTAGGCGGAGAGGCCAAAGTAGATGCACTTCACAAAGTACCACAACTGTGCCACCTGGTTCATGTTGAACCTCCTAGAACACAAGAGAATGACAATGAAAAAGGTAAATAAGCAGCTCCTTTTTTAAATGTTTTATTATTGCATGTTTATTTACACAGTAGTAAACATGAACTCTGACCTCTCAGTCACCCCAGGGAGTATGAAAAACATCCAAAAGTGGATACCAAACACCAGCACCACTTGGAAGACACATTTTCCCATTAGGGTTTTGCGGAGGTACAGAGCGCGGTCCACTATCATGGTGCCAAACTGGATGAGCAGCATGACCAGGAAGGCCGATGGGACCTGGTCCTCCCCAAGAGCATCTGTGATGTCAGCACCAGCACTGTGTTTCTGTTCCGACACACAAAAAAAGAAAACAGTGAAAGAAATCCACTGGAAACAAATAGGCCTAATAACTTTCCAAATACAATATTTGACTCAAACAGGCACTTACCCCAAACGCCCAGTATCCAAATATGATGACAATGAAGTTGACCACGTCAATCAGAAACATGAGAGCGTAGACGTCACACACTGGGCTGCACTCTGGGTGAATTATGTCATAGAAGAACTGCCTGATGGGTAGGTATATATGCAGGGCACTGCGAAGACAAAAGACGACCATGGCTGAAAATATTCTTTCAGTTTTTAACCAAAAATCGGCACTTAAAGATGCATTCATGTCCAGTCAAAAGTGCTGCTGCCTGAACTTGTTTTTAAACTGCCATTTATACATTTACATGGAGATGAGCGACTGTAATTAACAGTATCAGTGCAAAATCACACCTATCCTAGGTATTCCTTGGATAGGATAAAGTAATCACATCTCAGTACAGAACACACCGACAACACATTTCAGTACATGATAGTGCACTAAATGCTCACACTTCAATGATCGCAGCTTTAGCCTCCAGCATCCTTTCTCTAATCAGCTTTTTGATGCTCTCCTTCCTGGTCAGGGGAACTTTATTGTGGTGCCTCTTCTTCTTGGAGTGGCGCTTTGTGAGCCGCATATCACCTGTAAGAATATCCCATCCACATCAAGAGACGGTCGTAGTTTCAGGTTGGGTAACGTTTCACATCTGTCACCATTTCAACTTCAGTACGCTTTCAAACAAATGAGATGTTTTCAGCACTATGCTTATGCTGCTGAATGTATGTACCGTTTGTCTCAATGGAGTTGGCTTTTCCACATCTGCAAAACAAGGACGCAGTCGAGGCCTGGAGAGGGAGGCAGGGCAGTCTTCGCTTCGGCTCATCCCCCTTTTTTTCTCCTCCACTCATCTTAATCTTCTCCGTCTTCTTCTTTAACTTCTTGAAGAAGTCCGGCATCTCCACCTCTTTGTTATCCCAAAGACCGTGGCACTATGGAGAGAAGAAGAACGTTTTGAGAAGTTGTGCTTTAGTATACCCTGTATGATGTAACACAGAAACCACCATTCCCGCCAGTACCTTCAGAATGGAGCGATGGAAGAACAGAGCCAGAATTTGTATCAAGTCAAAGAGAACATAGCCATATTTCTTCTCTACCCCAATGATGTTGGGCAGAGCAAAGGGCCGGTCTGCATTGATGCCTCGGTAGACCGAGGTGGTCCAGGGGAAAAAGCCAAACTGGAAAAAATACTTGACCACCACAATCAGCTGGAAGAGATAGGAATCATCAATCAACCCTCCATCTAACCAATCAACCAACCAGCCAATCAACATATCAATCTGTTGGGGGTGCCTGCTGTGCGTACCTCTGTGTAGATGATGGCAGTCATCCAGAAGCGCTTGGTTGGGCGAGGCACAGACAGCATGGCCCAGAGGAAGATGAGGATAGGCAGGATCAGGCTGAGCAGGGAGGCAGACACCATGTGGTTCAGGATGATCACAAAGTAGCACAGCATCTCTGACTTCGACACCATGGTGTTGTACAGGGCAAACACCAGTCTCAGGTGCCTCGGGAGAGACTGGAAAAACTTATCAGACTCTTCAATTTCATCGTCATCAAACATGCTGCAATAGAGGGCAAAAGCAGTATGTGAGTATCCTGAAGTGTAAATTGAATATGTGATACTCAACTTTAATTTACTACGAGGTAATGTGACACAACTGAATGGGTCCACTTGACTATACCACAATTGTAACCCAGAAAAACCACAAAGTCCCAATCTCCCATGACTGACTTGTTGAGCAGCAGCTCACTAGCCGTGAGGTTCCTGGTCTCACTCAGAGGCCGGGGGGAGTCTGGGAAATCGTCGCACTTCTCATCACACTCCAGATAGTCCAGGGAGATAAATCCTGAAAACATCACAGCCTTTTCCCTCTCTTCCTCTTCTTCCTCCCTCCATTCCTCCTTCTCCATTCTATACTCCTCCTCCGCTGTAGACTCCCCCTCCTTTTTACATGCATCCTCTCCTTCACGGCCCTCCTTATCAGGAACAGTATCATCATGGCTGCTGAAAAATGTAATTATAGAAAGTAATAAGACGGAGTCAAAGACACTATTAAGATAGAGTTTATAGAGGTGTATAGAGAGTGAGTAAATATGAAACAATATATACAGTAAGTCTGGTATACAGAGTAGAGAAAAACCATAAGTGCCTAAGTGAAGTCACCACTTAGATAATTCATTTGATGCCACAGTCGTAGCAATACAAGGATATTGAAAGGCAGGATCTATAGAAAGACAGGAATACTTTTGGGGGAGTTGTTGCTGTATATATTCAGAACCATATCCCTGTAATGCTTAGAGAAGATCTTATGTCAAGTGTTATTGAGGTGTTGTGGTTGCAGGTTCACTTGGCACATCTGGAGCCTATTCTTTTGGGGTGTTGCTATAGGCCACCAAGTGCTAACAATCAGTATTGAAATAATATGTGTGAAATGCTTCATAGTGTATGTGATGTAAACAGAGAGGTCTACTTTCTTGGGAACCTGAATATTGACTGGTTTTCATCCAGCTGTCTGCTCAAGAGGAAGCTTATCACTGTAACCAGTGCCTGTAATCTGGTTTAGGTTATTAATCAGTGTTTACAAACACTACAGGAACAGGATCATCCACATGTATTGATCCCAGTTTTGCTAATACTGTAGAACTTTGTTCTGAAGCTGTATCCGTACTCATTGGATGCAGTGATCACAATATAGTGGCTAAATCCTGTTAGAACTGTTAAGGCTCCATGGGTTGATGAGGAATTAAACAACTGTATGGTTGAAAGAGATGGGGCAAAAGGAGTGGCTAATAAGTCTGGCAGCACATCTGACTGGCTGACTTACAGCAAGTTGAGTAATTATGTGACTAAACTCAACAAAAAAAGAAGAAGAAACTGTATTATGAAGCCAAGATCAATGCTAAATAATGATGGGGGAACAAACTGGAGTACTTTAACTGAAATTATGGGCAGAAAGATGGCTTATTCGTCACAAAACCATTTGATGTTGCCAATTATTTGAATGATTATTTAACTGGCACCCAAGAGGCACAGCGGTCTAAGGCACTGCATCTCAGTGCTAGAGGTGCCACTACAGACCCTGGTTCGATTCCAGGCTGTATCACAACCGACCGTGATTGGGAGTCCCATAGGGCTGGAATGGGCTACAAGACCATTGCCAAGCAGCTTGGTGAGAAGGTGATAACAGTTGGTGCAATTATTCGCAAATGGAAGAAACACAAAAGAACTGTCAATCTCCCTCGGCCTGGGGCTCCATGCAAGATCTCACCTCGTGGAGTTGCAATGATCATGAGAACGGTGAGGAATCAGCCCAGAACTACACGGGAGGATCTTGTCAATGATCTCAAGGCAGCTGGGACCGTAGTCACCAAGAAAACAATTGGTAACACACTACGCCGCGAAGGACGATGGTGGCAGGTGTGCGTAATGATTAGACAACTGGCGACAAAGCGCCAGAGAGGAGGAGCAGGAGTAGACATGACACTAATGAAGTCCCTGAAACCCTTAAAGAATTGCAGTCTGTTTTGAAATGTGTGGCCAGTAATAAACTGGTCCAGAACATCTCTAAAACTTACAGCATTGTATTTGGTACAAATCATTCCCTAAGTTCTAGACCTCAGCTGAATCTGGTAATGAATGGTGTGGCTGTTGAATAAGTTGAGACGAAATGACATGGTGTTACCTTAGATTGTAAACTGTCATGGTCAAAACATATAGATTCAATGGTTGTAAAGACGGGGAGGTCTGTCCATAATAAAGAGATGGTTGTAAAGATGGGGAGGTCTGTCTGTAATAAAGAGATGGTTGTAAAGATGGGGAGGTCTGTCTGTAATAAAGAGATGGTTGTAAAGATGGGGAGGTCTGTCTGTAATAAAGAGATGGTTGTAAAGATGGGGAGGTCTGTCTGTAATAAAGAGATGGTTGTAAAGATGGGGAGGTCTGTCTGTAATAAAGAGATGGTTGTAAAGATGGGGAGGTCTGTCTGTAATAAAGAGATGGTTGTAAAGATGGGGAGGTCTGTCTGTAATAAAGAGATGGTTGTAAAGATGGGGAGGTCTGTCTGTAATAAAGAGATGGTTGTAAAGATGGGGAGGTCTGTCTGTAATAAAGAGATGGTTGTAAAGATGGGGAGGTCTGTCCATAATAAAGAGATGGTTGTAAAGATGGGTAGGTCTGTCTGTAATAAAGAGATGGTTGTAAAGATGGGGAGGTCTGTCTGTAATAAAGAGATGGTTGTAAAGATGGGGAGGTCTGTCTGTAATAAAGAGATTGTTGTAAAGATGGGGAGGTCTGTCCATAATAAAGAGATGGTTGTAAAGATGGGGAGGTCTGTCTGTAATAAAGAGATGGTTGTAAAGATGGGGAGGTCTGTCTAATAAAGAGATGGTTGTAAAGATGGGGAGGTCTGTCCATAATAAAGAGATGGTTGTAAAGACGGGGAGGTCTGTCTGTAATAAAGAGATGGTTGTAAAGATGGGGAGGTCTGTCCATAATAAAGAGATGGTTGTAAAGACGGGGAGGTCTGTCCATAATAAAGAGATGGTTGTAAAGATGGGGAGGTCTGTCTGTAATAAAGAGATGGTTGTAAAGATGGGGAGGTCTGTCCATAATAAAGAGATGGTTGTAAAGATGGGGAGGTCTGTCCGTAATAAAGAGATGGTTGTAAAGATGGGGAGGTCTGTCTGTAATAAAGAGATGGTTGTAAAGATGGGGAGGTCTGTCTGTAATAAAGAGATGGTTGTAAAGATGGGGAGGTCTGTCTGTAATAAAGAGATGGTTGTAAAGATGGGGAGGTCTGTCCATAATAAAGAGATGGTTGTAAAGATGGGGAGGTCTGTCTGTAATAAAGAGATGCTCTGCTCTTTTGGCACCCCACTCCACAAATCAAGTCCTGCAGGCTCTAGTTGTATCTTATCTTGATTATTGTCCAGTCATATGGTCAAGTGCTGTAAAGAAAGATCTAGAAAAGCTGCAGTTGGCCCAGAACAGAGTGGCACCTTTTACTCTTCATTGTATTAAAACTATGCATGCCAGTCTCTCTTGGCTCTCTTCATTGTATTAAAACTATGCATGCCATTCTCTCTTGGCTCTCTTCATTGTATTAAAACTATGCATGCTAGTCTCTCTTGGCTCTCTTCATTGTATTAAAACTATGCATGCCAGTCTCTCTTGGCTCTCTTCATTGTATTAAAACTATGCATGCTAGTCTCTCTTGGCTCTCTTCATTGTATTAAAACTATGCATGCCAGTCTCTCTTGGCTCTCTTCATTGTATTAAAACTATGCATGCCAGTCTCTCTTGGCTCTCTTCATTGTATTAAAACTATGCATGCCAGTCTCTCTTGGCTCTCTTCATTGTATTAAAACTATGCATGCCATTCTCTCTTGGCTCTCTTCATTGTATTAAAACTATGCATGCCAGTCTCTCTTGGCTCTCTTCATTGTATTAAAACTATGCATGCCAGTCTCTCTTGGCTCTCTTCATTGTATTACAACTATGCATGCCAGTCTCTCTTGGCTCTCTTCATTGTATTAAAACTATGCATGCCAGTCTCTCTTGGCTCTCTTCATTGTATTAAAACTATGCACGCCAGTCTCTCTTGGCTCTCTTCATTGTATTAAAACTATGCATGCCAGTCTCTCTTGGCTCTCTTCATTGTATTAAAACTATGCACGCCAGTCTCTCTTGGCTCTCTTCATTGTATTAAAACTATGCATGCCAGTCTCTCTTGGCTCTCTTCATTGTATTAAAACTATGCATGCCATTCTCTCTTGGCTCTCTTCATTGTATTAAAACTATGCATGCCAGTCTCTCTTGGCTCTCTTCATTGTATTAAAACTATGCATGCCAGTCTCTCTTCATTGTATTAAAACTATGCATGCCAGTCTCTCTTCATTGTATTAAAACTATGCATGCCAGTCTCTCTTGGCTCTCTTCATTGTATTACAACTATGCATGCTAGTCTCTCTTGGCTCTCTTCATTGTATTAAAACTATGCATGCCAGTCTCTCTTGGCTCTCTTCATTGTATTAAAACTATGCATGCCAGTCTCTCCTGGCTCTCTTCATTGTATTAAAACTATGCATGCCAGTCTCTCTTGGCTAAGAGTTGAGTAAAACTAACTATGTCACTTCTTGTTTTTATAAGAAACATTCATGTGTTGGAAATTGCTAGTTGTTTGCATAGTTAACTTACACACAGCACTGACACATACACTTACCCCACCAGACATGCCACCAGGGGTCTTTTCACAGTCCCCCGGGTCCAGAACAAATTCAAGGAAACATACAGTATTATACAGAGCCATGAGTGCATGTAACTCCCTTCCATCTAATATAGCGCAAGTGAACAGCAAACCTGTTTTTTTTTTTTAACAAATAAAACAACACCTCACGGCACATCGCCTCTCCCCCATGTGACCTACTTGTTGTGTGTATGTACTGACATGTATGTGTAACTGATAGATGCACACACACACACACACACACACACACACACACACACACACACACACACACACACACACACACACACACACACACACACACACACACACACACACACACACACACACACACGACATGTTAATGCTTTTAAATGTAGATCAATTGTAAATGATTTAGTCTGTAATGATTTTTTCCGTTATGTGTCGGACCACAGTAAGACTAGCCGTCGACCATTGGCGCCGGCTAATGGGGATCTTAATAAATAAAACAACAACAAAAACATCACCTTGGTGGAGGGACTTCGCTGTCAAATGAGCCAAGGTCCAGGTTGGCAGTTTTCAGTAGTTTCCGTCTGAGTTGCTCGGCGGTTGGCTGGAGTAGAGGAGGGTTATCCAGCTCATCCAGAGTGGGCTGTCGAGACCCCAGCAGGGTCTCGTCCGTCACGCAGCTAAGACATGACGACAGGGAAACATGGTGACCACCCTGGTCTTACGAGGCCATTTATAAATCCTCCATATAGGAGGTTATAATGCAGAATAACATAGTAATAGAAAATACTACTCCATCATTCATTCAAAAGTAATCCGTTCTGTATAACACATGACGTCTACGTACGGAATAGAAATGAATTCACTAATCATGACGATAGGTGTTACATCAATGCAGACCTGGACAAGCTGCTACCCCAGGAGATTTTGGAATGGGTGTGTTTCAGCTTTGAGTAACCTCGCGGTGATGAGGGTACAGGTGGTGGGGAGGAGATGGGGAGAACTATGTCATCTTGGTCTTCCAGCGAGGCCAGAGTGCTCTGCCTAGAAATCCAGTTCTCATAGAAGCGCGTCACGCTCTCCTGTGACACTTCTTTCCCCTGTCGAAGGCACAGGGGGAAAAGATACAAGTAAAAGACTATCATCACTGCAGGCAGGACATCATTAAAACAGAGTTCAATTGAGTGAAGTCAAATGGAAGTATCCCCTGCAATACACAAAAAGCATCTTGGAGAGTTAGAGTGGATGAATGTTTCACACACCTTTTTCTGTTGCTGGCCGAGAAGAGCCCTCTCAAAGCGTAGCACTTTGGTGATGTCCTGGTTATCTTTGCAGAAAGAGTTAAGGCCCTCAGTGACGTCATCCAAAAGGGACAGGATAAACACCCATAGAAACTTGAGTGAGTAGATGATCCTCTGAAATAGGTTATCTGTGAGAGAGGAGGGAGTCGTTAGAAACCTATCAAGTTAGAAGCATTGCAAGGACTTAGTTAGTCTACTGTATATCCATGAAGGGTCTGGAGGTGGAATGTTTACCTTTCTCCTCCTCTTCATCGCTCTCTTCCACCTCCAACTCGTCCAACTCGTGAGACTCGGCTCTCTCAATGCCTTGGATCAGACAACGACACAAAATAATACACTATTATTTTGTCTCTATGACAACATTATGCAAACAGCCCCATGCAAACGAGCCCCTCTTTACCTTGCTGTCTTTGCAGCTCTCTCTTTGCCCTCCTCTTCTCCTCATTTTTCATCTTGTTTTCTTCTTTTTTGTGCAAATCCAGGGCTGCTTTGGAGCTTGTGGCCCATGCCTCATAGGCTATCTGTGGAGAAAGGAGGCACACAGTTTGACATCACATTCAAAAACATCCACACATACTATTTTTACTAGTCTTTATAGTTTGTCTTTTATGGCCCTCGCCTGAAAAGAAGATTTCTTCTTTAGTGGAGCCTCTTCCTCTTTCTTTTCCTGGACTTCCTCCTCTTCCTCTTCACTGTCACTCTCAAAAAGATGGTAGCCACAGTTGTTCTCAACTGAGGGGAAACGACAGAAGTGGCAGACGACAAAGACAAACTCCTACATATACATCCTACTTTATACTGTTGCAGTATATAAATGGTTTTGATTTACTTGAATCAAAAAGTGAGTATTTATAATGAGATGAAATGAAACCATATCCCATTATATACACACACGAGGATTCAGCACCCGATCTAATAAGGTGGAATCAAGCACGTTGTTTATCTTTTCAAGCCATATCCATCCCATTTCCCCATTCAAGGTTTTTTTCTGCAACTGACAAAATCGGATTCATGTTAGTTCGATTTATGGAACACTTACCGCCAGGCCGAGAGACCCATGGTTTCCACCATTTCCCCTGATCGTTCCCAGCCTTCTCACTCTCACCTGGAAAACATGTTCACCCATTCATCCTGACATCATAAATGTATCCATTCGTTCAGTGAGAATGACAAGAATAATGATCATGACGAGTTGAGTCTCCCACCACCTTAAAATGGATGTAAAGCACCAACTCTAGTAGGGGGAAATACAAAGATCCGGTCAAAGAGTATATGTTTAAGAACTGACCCTCCGTCAGTGGTTAAGGACAACTTCCACTAGCTAGCCCCATGAGGCTCACCCTTTGGCACTATATCAGCAGGGGGCGTTGCTGCGTCTCCCTGGTTAGGCTTACTCTTATGTTTGGATTTGATCTTCTCCATCCTAGAGGAAGGAATCAACACAGTGAATTCAAACAATGCAACAATAGCAAACCCATTAGACTGAAAACTAAATGAGAACAAACAAACTGCTGTGGAATAAGTCTTACTGCTTCTTCAGCGTCGCCACAGACTTCCTCTCCATCTCCAATCTGGCAGCAACCAGTTTCTTCACCTTGGCTTCAAAGAGCTCAGCACCCCTTGAAATATGAGAGACAAACAACCTATGAAGTCCTACTTTCAGTTGGTACCATTCCATAGATAAACATGACTATTTCCAATAGTACCAAAGTATTCTAAAAACATCTAAAATCATTGATCGGGAAGTGGTCAGTAACTAAATGATGATGATTGTTATTATTAACCTGGAGGCCAGTATCTTGGATGCCCTGAGGTCAGACACCACATACAGGAAATAGTAGCTGAGGAAAACCCTTCTCTGAGCCAAGAGCACGGTGAAGCAGATTGCATCCCACACAATGCCCGCCTCCCCCTCCGGCAGCTCACACTCATCATCAGGAGCAGCTGGGAACACACACACATATATATACACAACTGAGAAGATGCGCGCGCACGCGCACGCACGCACACACACACACACACACACACACACACACACACACACACACACACACACACACACAGAGTGTGTTGATCGGTATTATCAGTCACACTTACAGACATCATAGCCTTTGACTGTACAGACCATGCTGAAGGCCTGAATGAGCCAGCAGCCATTCTTCAACAGGCTGTCCAGATAAGCACACGAGCCAAGCTGTGGACACACATACAGCAAGACAGATAGCACAGAGGAGAGAGAAGACTGGACTTGAGACAGTGAGTTTGTGAAGTTTGTGAAGCACTAACACAGAACAGGCAGTTAGCACTGACGAGTGATTAAAATCGACTGGGTTATTAGCATAGGCTATCCTAGGCAATTAATAATTAGTTAGCTAACGTACCGATAGCAGGTTCTTCATGCCAATGACGAAGCAAGTGTATCCGATGAGGCAGTCCCAGAGCCTGAGGATGTATCGTACGGGCTTCATTAGCAGGCTTCCTCCAAACAGCATGAAGTAGAAGCAGGCTACCAGGTAGCCTAGGCAGAAGATGTTGATGCGGGTGGTGCCCGTGATGAAGATGAGGCACAGCACTAGCCAGAAGAAGTAGCTGAACACAAACACTTTGGCGATGTCCAGGTAGGACCTGAGGTAAGGAGAGACACATACATATCCATATAACCATATGAGTAGGTCCAAGATTTTTTTTCCAGACCATGGGAAAAAAACCCTAGTTGAAAATTCAAAGTTTTCCTAATCAGGCCACGTTTCACGAAAACGACAAAGCAGTTGTCTAAAGCGCACGCTAGCGAAGAGATCCCTCTGACCTGCATTGGAGGAAGTTGTTGACGGGAATGTACTGGTTGAAGGAACGCGGGTCCAGGCTGCGGCTGATCTCCACGTTCTCCCCTGCCATGAGGCGCACAGCAGCCCGGTTCTCCTCCTCAAACACCTGCCACTGCAGCGTGGAGCACAGCAGCAGGAGGTGGTCGTCTGGACACACAGCAAAACAAAATGGCTGCCTTGTTCACTTATGCAGGAGATACAGATTGATGGTGTATGAAGGGATTTACAGTATACACTATATATAGTAGACAATGGCCTGAATCCTTGAGATATGCATGTAACTCATACTTCCACGTAAGTCAAGAATGAATGCCAATGTGAGATTTCCCCACAATTTGTGAATTTGGAAATGGCTGGGATGAACATCAAGAGACTCACAGAGGATGAAGGAAGGGGAGGGACGCATGGCAAAGTCAGGCAGGTAAAGCCACTTGATGAGGTTGGAGGTCAAAGCCTGACTGGAGGTCCTCCATGGATAATCTGACAGAGAGAAGAGAAGATTGAGAAGTTACGCTGGACAAAAATATAAACGCAACATGTAAAGTGTTGGTCCAATGTTTCATGAGATGAAATAAAAGATCACAGAAATGTTCCATAAGCACAAAAAGCTTATTTCTCTAAAATGTTGGGCACACATTTATTTGCATCCCTGTTAGTGAGCATTTCTCTTTTGCCAAGATAATCCATCCACCTGACAGATGTGGCATATCAAGATGCTGATTAAACGGCAGGATCATTACACAGGTTCACTTTGTACTTGGGAAAATAAAAGGCCACTAAAATGTGCAGTTTTGTCATACGACACAATGCCACAAATGTCTCAAGCTTTGAGGGTGCGGGCAATTGGCATGCTGACTGCAGGAATGTCCACCAGAGCTGTTGACAGATAATTAGCCGCCTCCAATGTCGTTTTACAGAATTTGGTAGTCGGCCTCACAACCACAGACAGCGTCGTGTATGGCATTGTGTGGGCAAGCAGTTTGCTGATGTCAACTTTGTGAACAGAGTGCCCCATGGTGACTGTGGGATTATGATACGGGCAGGCATAAACTTCGGACAACAAACACAATTGCATTTTATCGATGGCAATTTGAATGCCCCATGGTGACGAGTTCCTGAGGCTCATTGTTGGGCCATTCATCCACCGCCATCACCTCGTGTTTCAACATAATAATTTATGGCCCCATGTGACCTATACACAATTCCTGGAAGCTGAAAATGTCCCAGTTCTATCATGGCCTGCATACTCACCTGACATGTCACCCATTGATCATGTTTGGGATGCTCTGGATCGATGTGTACAACAGCATGTTTCAGTTCAAGCCAATATCCAGCAACTTCGCACAGCCATGGAAGAAGAGTGGTACAACATTCCACAGGCCACAGTCAACAGCCTGATCAACTCAATGTGAAGGAGATGAGGCAAATGGTGGTCACACCAGATACTGACTGGTTTTCTGATTCACACCCCTACCTTTTTTTGAAGGTATCTGTGACCGACAGATGCATGTATGTATTGCCAGTCATGTGAAATCCATAGATTAGGGCCTAATGAATTTATTTAAATTGACTAATTTCGTTATATGAACTATAACTTATTAAAATCTTTGAAATTGTTGCATTTTGCGTTAATATTTATGTTCCATTAGGAGTTTCAGAGTAGGAATGCTGATCTAGGATAAGTTTAGTATTTTAGATCATAATTAATAATATTGTATGCACAGATCCTAGATCAACACTCCTACCCTAAGTCACTTTGTAGATACTGGCCACAAAAGTTACTCTGGTTTAAGGCCTATGTAATATGCAATCATGTGTGAGAGAAAAATTGCAAGATTATGTTATAATACTTTATTGCATCAAATGGTTGTTTTATGCAACAGAATAGAGGGTTCTTATTACTCTATTGTGACTGTGTGAACTGAAAGTGGACCTCCGTGAGATAACACTGACAGGAGATTTACGATGTATTTGGGGATACCGCATTCCAGAGCATGAGTTAATGTTTCTGTTCTATATGGTACCAGGGAGAGATGACCCCTGGGCCAGACCTTGGCCTCTACACAATGAGATACTGTCTGCTGTGAATGATTAGTATCTTTCACACAAATCTTAACCCTGTGACACATTCCATACATCTGTTGTTTGTCATGAACATCCAGGAGGATGGACTTTGCTATAAAATGCTGTGGCTCAAATCCGCTCGTTGAGTTCTCAGTGATCACCTCCAGGGGTGATTACCAACCAGCTCCATTACTGCAGTAATTAAATAATAAAGTAAGATTGTTTTGGAAAAAAAATCTAAAAGTCTCTCCTTTTGATTACAATAATTCCACCACACGTGTCACTCAAATCCTAATCACACTTTAACTATGGTGAAGAAGATGGTTCCCACTAAGCGTTTACCGTCAGGTGATGTCATTTGGATGTCTTTTTTTGCTCCTATTTGGACCAGTTGGTCTTTTTTAGGTATTTTTTTGGTGCGGCCTGGACCGGCCTTGATTTAAACGTCTACTGACGTTGATTTTTGGTCCAGTCCGGACCGGATCAAATCTGAACCAATCATGAATGTCTATATTTGGTACCGATTTGGTCCAGACTGGCCTTGATTTGGCCCAAATATAGACATTTTTGATTGATCCACTAGGGTGCGTGCTCTTTACTCCATGACCAGGGTTTGTTATTCGCTACATTGGTGTCAGAAATGGGATGGCAGCCATGACCGTGAAACATCATGCCTGGTAGCCTAAGCATTATAGTGGAATCTCCTTCAACTAGGCCAGAATTCCATTGATCTTGCTATTAAGTACTGTAGTGAACGGGTATAGGCCTACACTTTCCATTAAGCAATTACCAACGCTAATTACTAACGTCTAACGTCTTTCTTTTTGGTCATGTCTGGACTGACCTTTATTTGGCACAAATATAGACGTCTAGGTTTGGTTCAGATTTGGTCCGGTCTGGACCGGCCTTGATTTCAACGTCCGCATACGTCTGGACCAGACCAAATCTGAACCAATCACAGACATCTATGTTTCAGAAGTTAGGACAGGACAGTATGGTAGAGCACAGCAGAGTACATTACAGTACACAGCCCAGTAAAGAAAAGTAGAGTACAATACAGTATAGCACAGTAAAGTATAGTGTGTGAAAACCTTGTGAAGACTTACAGAAAACGTTTGACCTCTGTCATTGCCAACAGGGTATATAACAAAGTATTGAGATCAACTTTTGTTATTGACCAAATACTTATTTTGTCACCATAATTTTCAAATAAATTCATTAAAAATCCTACAATGTGATTTTCTGGATTTTTTTTCTCATTTTGTCTGTCATAGTTGAAGTGTACCTATGATGAAAATTACAGGCCTCTCTCATCTTTTTAAGTGGGTGAACATGCAGAATTGGTGGCTGACTAAATACTTTTTTGCCCCACTGTAATTGTGATATAATGCGTACGTCTTTGAGAATGTATGTGCAGTTGAAATTTGTCCATAGAATCAATGACCGGAAATACAGATTTTCAACGTCTGTAATTTATATTTTCAACGTCTGTAATTTATATTTTCAACGTCCCCATTAGATGTCTCTTTGACATCCGTAAAATACTTATTTTCGATGTCCTGAAAATACGTATTTTCGATGTACATATTTTCAACGTCCGGAAAAATACATGTTCTAACCTTCCTTCAACATCTGAAATGCATGTGATGTCAGCGTCATTTTGCCAGCGTCATTTAGCATGTCTCTCCTTACCGACACAGAGAGCGGGAGGGATGCCGATACAGAGCAGGTACTGCAGCACCATGAGTCCTGCAGTGAAGCAGCAGTACTTAGGCCACACCTCCCCCATGGCCTTCCTGCGTCGTCGTGACAGAACGGCCATCAGGGCACAGGCGTGCAGCAGCGAGTAGAAATCCATCCGCTGGCCAATCACATTCACCGCCACCACAAAGCACACCTGGGGGACAGGAGGACCATCTCAAAGAGCTATACAACCACCGTGATGACACTACAAAAATTAAAACATATAGATTAACAGCAAAGACGACTATAGATAACTTCAGAAGCCGCATTTCAAATTAAAACACTGCAAAGGTCATACAAATCTCAAATGGAAGTCAACCTTAAAAGAGGCTATTGAGGCCCCAAGAATCGGTTGGAGCTACTCTACCTCCAGGCCAAACTTGTAGAAGAAGTAGTTGACAAAGTACTTGATGCAGGGCAGGATGCCATGGTCCAGGTGCTGGCGTGTGATGCCCTGGAAGATAATGCTGAAGGTGGGGACCTTGAGGTTGTTGTGAAGGCGGTAGTAGAGCTGGTGTCGAGAGACCGTCACCTCAAACACCAGCAGCCCCAGCACCGTCAGGTGGTTCTGACATCAAAGAAAAACACAACCGAAGAACACTCAGACCACAGAACTATAGAACCACAGATCAATGAAGCTACCTTGCTAATAATAGAGAGGATATTCATTTACATGTGCCGTATTTACCGATATGCATTAATCTGTTATTAATATGCATATATCTCAAAATCTCTCTTTCAATTCATTTCATGGTTATACAGTGCATGGCAGGATTGACAAATTACGTCGATATTACTGAATAACCACGGACACAGAGTAAGAAGCTGGTCTTACGCTGAGACAGGGCAGGATCCTGTCTTCACACTTGCGCAGGGCTCCACACCATATGGCTGGGTCAACAGGCTTCACATACAGCACAGACCTCCTCAGCAGCTCTGCCATGTTCCCCTCCAGCCCTGTCCCGTTAGCTGACACCAGGCTCTGACACACAGAGACACATACTACTGTAAACGTAGATAGTCACACGTACGCAAGCATTGCACACGCACACACAGTCCATTGTATCTACACGACGACATAATCCCCTTGGGAGCCAACCATGACTGAGTATATATTGCTGTGCCTGTGGAATAATTAGTGAATATTTGGTCAGTGTTTCGCATGCTAGTGGTAAGTGAACTCACAGCGGTGCAGTTGGAGGAGTACTCCAGAGGTTTGATGACCTTGAGCTGGTACAGCATCTTACACACCACCATGACACAGGCCCAGACCGAGGACACACTGGAGGCGATGGGGCGGAGCCGGGGGAAGGGCAGGGCGAAGGTCCACAGAACCAGGAACATGAAGTTCATCAGGGACACCTTGGGCACAAAGAAAAAAGAAAGAAAACAAATGTTTTGTGCAGACGCCCTACACTGCATAACATATTAGGTGGTGAAAATCAGGGCAGTGTAAATGCAGTAAATACAATATAGAAGGTACTATAAATGGGGTCACGGTACAATGAGAATGTGGAGTTCAAGGGTCACATAAAGACATCTGACCTCTTGTAGGGACACCCAGATGATGCCAGTGGAAACAATCTTGAGGCTGTGAACCTCCAGCAGCCTCCAGCCCATCTCCTGAGCCCGCTGGAAGAGAGCCAGAGCCTGGAACAGCAGTAGGCTGGCCCGGTCCACGATCAACCCCCACTGGGTCAGACGCTCCTCTGGGGGAACTGACAGACACAAAAAGGACATCAGACTCAAGGTCAGATATAAGGTCAGATATGAGATCTGAAATGCTGTGCTAGATTTCCCAGACTTTTGTTTATGTGGCGTGTTTGCTTGTACTGTCGTTGTGCTGTTAAAATGTACTGTTCGTACAGTAAATTAGAATCGGAATCTCAGCGTCTATTTGGCACACACCTGTTCCCCCCTGCTCCTCCTCGGGTTTCTCTGATGAGGCAGACAGTCCATCATTCTCCAACGTGTCCTGACTCCCCACACGTTCCGACTCCCCACTCGTCTGCTCGCTCTGCTCCTTCGCCATCCTAGCAGAGAGAGGGTAGGCAAGTCCATCGTGGATGTAATCATTTTAATACATTATACGGTATGACAACATGATATATATATGTGATGCAATACATGGTCTGTTTTCATCCACGTAGAGGAAGAAAGTGTTTGAAGAACGTACCGTTTCTGTAACTTTTCAACGTTTTCTTTCATTCTGAGGAAAAACAAACACCAATTAAACACTGCACTTACAGTGGTAGAAATCCATTCCATGAAATGATCTGAAAAAGACGTATTTTAAATGACTCCGAATTCATGACGGACGGATGGAATGAAATGATATATGTGCACGCTCAAAGGGTGCCGCTTTCGCCGTATAACGGCGCCGACGTGTTATCTATCATACCATGAGAGGAACCTATTTTTACACTCCTTGCTTTTGCCTAACTACGGTTGTTTAAAAGATGACTCAAACTCTGAGCAATCCACTGTGTGAAGCATGCCGCCCACAGAGACAAAAATACAGCTCTTACATGTCAGCTATCACATTGACGGAGTTCCTCAGCTCCTCCTCTCTGGGTGAAGAGATGGACAGAACAGATGAGACACAACAACATAGAGGAGATGGGTGGAGAATGACAGACAGCTTGTTTCCCCCCCCCCAAAAAGGAAAGAACACCCCAGCAAGTATTACACCATTTTTTTGGGACCAATCAGATCAATATGTTCAATATCTCTCTGCAGCACAGGAGGTTGGTGGCGACTTAATTGGGGAGGACGGGCTCGTGTTAATGGCTGGAGCGGTTTGATACCGTTCCAGACATTACTATGAGCAGTCCTCCCCTCAGCAGCCTCCACCTCCATTGTACATATTTTTTTTTATTAAGAAAATGTATGTCTCTAAAAATACCAGTTGACACAAGAGAAACACTTCAATTGACTAATATTTCCCTCCTCCCTGATATAAAGCACATTATCCCAGTGGTTGCGATCAGGTAAGCTGTCCCACCTGGTTGGTCCGTGGTGGACAGGTACGTTGTCCAGGTTGGTGAGATCCAGGAAGTCCTGGTTGAAGTAGTGTAGCTGCAGGATGCAGGCCAATAGGAAGGCTGCAGGGAGGAGGATCCGAGCAGACAGCTCCACAGTATCATATTGCTCCAACCCGAGATCACGCAGACTAGAGGACAGAGCGGGACAGGGACAGCACTGAGCGAACAGATGTAGGATCTTCATTTTGAGCCAGTTTGCTACAGCAGCAAATATGAATTATTATGTGGATTATGTGGACACTTTTTGGTAGGGGTTGATACATTTTTCTTCAAAGTCAAGTCTGACAAACTTAAAAGAATCCTTTTTAAAACTGAAATACACCACAAGTTTGCATTTCCTGCCGTGCAGGAAAAATCGCAGCAACAAAATAGTGATAAAATTAAGATCCTACTACATCTGTATAAAAATAACTCAGTCACAGAATGCAAAGACACTGTGAATCGCAAATGTTCCTTAGCCATGGACCATCAGGGAGAATTCTAGACATAGGGTACAATATATGAGTAATTCTGCGCCAATGAATGAATCAATCAATCAATTAACAATGTAGTACATCAAAGTCTTGGGATGACTACAACAATATGGAGGTATAAGCAGTGTTGTGAATGTACAGGGTTGCCACAGTGCCACTATGCCCACTCACCCTTCCTCAGACATGCCCATGATCTGTCTGAACAGGCCAGAGACAGTCTTGAACTGGTACATGTAGATGGCAATCAGGACCACCATAGAGTAGCCCACCACCACCGCCCAGAAGTACTTCAGCACTCGCCTCCACACGTCACAACGGATCTGAGGAATGGTAACATAGATCCCATGATGCTAATCAGGTCAAATCACTATGAAATTTGTCTAGTTACCGAGGGAAATCACAGGGTTAGATTGATCTTTATAAAATAACTTATTTTACTGTTAATATTGCTCCCCAGGATGTTTTGTAATCAAAGGTGGCCATAGCGAGCAATATTAACAGTAAAATATGTTACAAATTTCATATGACAACAGGCGACCACAAAACAAGTTGCCTTTTCACAACCATCTATTTTTATTTAACCTTTATTTAGGTCAGTTAAGAACCAATTCTGATTTACAATGACAGCCTACACCGGCCGAACCCGGACACAATTGTGCGCCGCCCAACCACAGCCGGTCGTGACACAGCCTGGATTCGAACCAGGGTCTCTGTGGTGACGCCTCAAGCACTGAGATGCAGTGCCTTAGACCGCTGCGCCACTCGGGAGCCCATCTATCATCAGTGTCTTGAAATGTTCATTTCAAATTCAACATTTGTTTACGTAAGAACACCTACGTCTTTTACTCAATTGCTGTTTATTTCCCCTCAGTCAGACAGTGTGTGAAACAGCGGTGCTGCTGGCACTGATAAACGTCAGGTTCATATTGGCTTTCTGACAGTGTGCGTGCTGTGAGGTCGTAGCTCGGCCATTAGGTAAGTGGTCAGCGCTGAAAGGTCAGCGGAAATACCAGACGGGGAGGGAAACCAGGAAAATGGCCGCGGAAATGTTTTGTGTCTGTGTTCACGAGGTCGGATCAATATTCATAACGGAAGCTCTATTGATAAGAGTTTAGAGCCTTTGGCTGTTGTTGAGGTCTTGGCCGTAAGGCCGGGCGGTAAATGTGTCATACCGATAGTGAGGTCAGTGATAAGATAGTTGCATAGTCAGAGTCGGATTAATCTTTCGGGGTAAACCCACTAATATAGCTATCGAACGAAACTATTCCACAGCCACTATGATTGTTTGTTTGACACAATCGTATCTTTCACAGAGTACATTTGTTTCTCGCTCCCTTCCCTTCTGAAAAACATCCGACTGTTTATAGCGTCTCGTATGTGTGATTTACCATGTGATTTACCATGTGATTTACCATGTGATTTACCGCGCACACTTTTATCCAGAGCGACATACAGGAGCAACTGGGGTTAAGTTCCTTGCTCAAGGGCACAACGACGGATGTATCACCTGTCGGCTCGGGGATTCGACCTTTCGGTTACGGGCCCAACGCTCTTAACTGCTAGCCTACCGGCCACCCTGAGATGTGTGCAATCTGGAGGAGTTCAGTAATATCCGTTGTTCCCTGGAACATGGACAGTAAAGTTGTACTGTACATTGTATATCATGTGCAGCATACACATCACCACTGACATACACCACAACGCTCTCTAGGAGTCATATATATGAGGCCCACCTGGTAGAGGACGACACAGAAGAGGAACAGCACGATGTAGAGGATCTTGTAGACCATCACCTTCCCGGAGAAGCTGACCACAAAGAACATGGAGCAGCAGAACAGGATCCAGTACTTCACCAGGTTTCCTTTGACCGCTGAACCCAGCATCTCCATTATGGGAGAGGTTTCACCTTCATCCGCTGAGGGAGAGGAGGAGCACAATGTAGAACATGTCACCGTACCTGGGCCAAGGTTCAAACACCTATGAGTTAGAGAGCACTGTTAAGTGAAGCTTGTTATAAACACCTAGGAATAATATCACATCCATTTCTAATGCATCGTAACTGAATTCGAGAACGTGACGTTATCAATGTAAAGCCATAAAGGGTGCATATAAAGAGAGGAGTCCATACGTGGGAGTACTTTCACTTCTTCCAGAGACTCGTCAGACTCCTTGAGATCCTGCTCTTCCTGTTTCTCCTTCTGTTGTTGCCGGAACAGCAGCCAAAAGCTGAAGGTGTACAACACTTTGCCTCCCAGGTGGATGCAGGGTGCTGGGTAGATAGCCATGTCAAAGTCCACCAGCATGGCATGTGGCAGGCCAGGGTACAGCTCATCCCGCCGCAGCCTCAGGCCGCTCAGGAAGGCGAGCAGCAACAGCAAGGTGCCGTACACCGCCAGGAAGGGAGCGCTCATCATGGCGTAGCGCCGGCGGTCACGCATCATCCAGATCACACACGACCACACCAGCAGGACGAACGTCAGCCAGCTGTTATAGGTGATGCTCCACACCTGAGTGGTTGAAGGAACACAGGAGGCATGCCACACATCTTATAGTCATACCCATGTTCATGTTTAAAGATTGCAAGGTAATGTGAAGGTAACGTAGCTCTATTCAGTTAGACTTTTGAAGGAATTGTTTTCAGAGTTAATTGTTGAATGACTAATGTCTACACCAAAACTTTAATAGCGTTGTGGAAAGGAAGTGGTTTACCATCATGATGATGAGTGCGCTGATGTAGCTGTGCTTCATGATGAACAGGCCAAACACAGCCAGTCCACTGGGGCCATTCTCTTCCTCGCTCATAGACACCTCACTCATCCCCTCCCTCATAGACACCTCACTCATCGCCTCCCTCATAGACACCTCACTCATCCCCTCCCTCATAGACACCTCACTCTTCACCTCCCTCATAGACACCTCACTCCTCCCCTCCCTCATAGACACCTCACTCCTCCCCTCCCTCATAGACACCTCACTCCTCCCCTCCCTCATAGACACCTCACTCCGTCCCTCCCTCATAGACACCTCACTCCTCCCCTCCCTCATAGACACCTCACTCCTCTCCTCCCTCATAGACACCTCACTCCGTCCCTCCCTCATAGACACCTCACTCCTCCCCTCCCTCATAGACACCTCACTCCTCTCCTCCCTCATAGACACCTCACTCCATCCCTCCCTCATAGACACCTCACTCCTCCTCTCCTTCTCTTCAACCTCCTCCGACTCTGAGAGAGGAAAACAGCAGAAGATGGAGTTTAAGAAAGTTGTTATACCATATAATTGTCATATTTTAAGGATATGTTGTATCAGTTTCTACACTAGTGAAGAAAATGTATTCAATATTCAATTCATACCTAATATATATTCATGACTGGGTAACATCAAAATATCCAGGTGGATTAAAAAAAAGACTTCCCATAAGTCAAACCTTTCGTCTATAACCGAACATTGTGGTAATTCTACCAAATAATGGACCCTGGAGTAGATTTGACTTGGACATTGGCAAGGTTGGCTGGCAGGTACATACCTTGTGAGGGTGACAAGTCTATTCCTTCATATTGTGGTGGAGGGTGGCAGTTTGCATACCCTGCCCCTGGCCCTCCCAGCAGTAACCCCATCTCCTGACCTCTCAGATCATGACATGAGCTGCTCATCAGTAAGACCATTGGCTGCAGAGGAAAAACAGTGTGCTTAGGAATTTTGGCTTTGAAGAAAAGTGACGCGCACCGAATGTACGGTGTCTAACCAGACATGTAACGTCCCGTTAAGGTAGTTATGACAACACATTGGGAGAGCAGAATGTACCTCCTGCACCTCCTCATCTGGCATGTAAGTTTCCTCATCCGTACTGGTCAGTAGCTGCAAAATAAAAAATACAATTGTTCCAGAAATCTGTAGAAAATCATGATGGTAAAACTACAGGAGAATGTAGAAGAAAAATAGAACTGTAGTAGATTTCAAGACCTCCAATCTGTCTCCTGAGATGAATAAGATCTTGGAGAAGCTGGGGGGATCCTCAGGGATTTCTACTGGACTCTCAGACTTCACCAGAGTATCCTAGCAGAAATACACAGGCAGCACCATGAAATGGCTGACACACTTAACACTTCCAACAAAGGATAAACCAGCAAAGTTTTGTTTAATCCACAAGACATTGACAGCGTCTGACATGGCACCCTATTCACTATATAGAGCCCTGCCCCCATTTACAGTAGTGCACTATATAGGGTACAGGGTTCAATTTCAGATGCAGCTATTCACTATGAGGGTCTTAGTTGCATTAGAGTCTCAGTCTAGGTAAAGTACCTCTTCTTCAGGGATGTAGACCCACTTGTGCAGCAAAGCCACCATTGTGTAATAGAGGAGGAGCAGCACCATGGGGTTGATGAAGACAGGCCAGCTGACATCTGCCTGCAGACCCAGACTGTATGGCTCAGTCTCATTGGTCCGGATGAACGCTGTCATACCAAACAGCCTGAACAAAACCAGAGGGCGATTAATCTCTTGGGACAGACCACGTAAACAAAAATGGGACCGTAGATTTCTCACGATACAACGGAATGCGTGAGATAACGAGCAGTATTAGTTCCGGTGCATCGGACAAATCACGATTTCCCAGGCGTTAGCATCTTTCAAATTTTGGAAGGGGAGGGGACATTTGGCCCATAGACTCGTTTGCTCTTTGTTCCGGTTCCGATCTCTTCTCTTACGACATATAGACTCAGAACTTAATCGAGCATCTGACTAATTACGCAAGACTTTAGTTCTGGATAGACCAGATTGGTATACAAACAACATTCACAGTAGATAGATCAAGTATATACTGAAATTGGAAGATGGGCATGTATTAGTTTATGACATTTAATTAACAATGATTTGTATATGCCTGTGTCCAGTGTAATAGAGTGTGTAATTATTTGGTATTTCGACAAGTGGGAATAAATACAATCTGTTTTTCAGCCAGCAAACCAATATGGTTAAAAGGACAGTGTGTATCTGCACAGTCAGCATCCTGCCAGTGTCCAGCGTTGCTACATTCTGGTCCCGTGACCCTACCTGGCGTAAATGTCCTGCGGGGGTACGATATGTTGGGCCAGGGGAAGCTGGTACAGGTAGAGGCACAGCAGATGACCAGCGCTGAATATAGCCATCATCACGCAGAGGGTACTGAAAAACAGCAGGCTGAGGGAGCGTAGAAACACCCACCACCACACCAGGCCCAGGAATGTCCCGAAATACACTGCCGAAGTCAGGGAGGGTAGGGCGATGCCTGGTACAGGGGGAAGAGGACCAGTCAAGGAGAGAAAAGAGAAGATTATAGTACCGTGTGGGAGCAGATAGTAAATGTGTCTTATTTTGTCTGAGCTGGACAGCAGAGAATGCTGAGCCAATGCAAGACTTTAAGTCTGGCATGCAAGACAAATACATAAGAGTCCAAAGTGGCAGCCATTTGAGATGTACCTGCCAGCCCCAGTAGTATGGTGACCACTACTTTCCCTGCTGTGTTCATGATGGCGGACAGCAAGAGGCGTAGTCCAAGGGCAAATGCAATGAACTTCTGGACAAACTGAGGAGGGGTTACCGGCGCCGCTGTGATTTCATCTGAGCTGTCACAGGACGAGCCATCTGTGACATCACTTTCGACTTCAGACTCTGAGTCGGACATCTCCACATCCTGCTTTGTCAAAGAAAGTTTGGTGGACAGGAAGTTGGTGTTGTTTCATAACACGATTTGACTTTCTAACAGATTCAAGCTGAAGGAGGACCATGCTCAAACCACTAGAGTAGAGGTGCTGACATACTGCGTGAGAAGGTGAGGCACCCTACCTTCACATTCTTGAAATCCTTTACAACATATCACCATGTATGATGTACTTTTCTAAAGCTCTCAGGTAAAACAATAATGGTAAAACTATGCTGTGAATTGAACAAAAGTGGCAGATGAAATTGGCCATGTGGATACCTCAGGGTCAGAAGGTTTGATGCAGTTCTCGTGGACATTAAGTTGTGGCGCGGGGCACAGCAGCCTCCTGACCAGGCAGAGTATGAAGAGCCCAGACAGGAAGAGCCCCAGATCAGGGGCTAAGAGACGCAAAGTGTTCCCTGCATCCACCAAACTGAACCTGGGGACAGAACACAAGACAATCTGATGAACAACACCTGCATTAGAAACACCACCAAAGTCTGCTTTAAAAAAGTCAACAAAATGTGGCCCTACCGTACAATGCCCAAATGGTAGAGAACATTTTCCCAATGTTCGTTCTCTGTTGAACAACACAAATATTTCAGACAGAAGATCAAGTTTAGTCGTATCAGAAAAAAGCAAAGCAACATCCACCCTCATCAAATGTTCATTGAATGAGTAAGTAATACGTTCATCATACTCTCCGTGTATTGAAATGCTTAAACAAACTTCTTCAGGCCTCTATTTTGGGCGGTGTTCCGCCAGCATCTCTGAGTAGTCTGTTGTTAGTGGCTTCGTGAGCTGATAGAGGCTGGTGTTATCTTACCATTCTGAGGTACGTAGGCAAAAGTGATCTGCATGAAACACTGGAGAGCCAGAAACGTCACGCTGGTAGAACAGATGAGCAGCAGGAACTTCCCTGTTTTTCCTTTAGAAATACAAGACCAGAGACACAGATTAACAGAGGTAGAAAATAATACATTTTCCATTTTTGGGGGGGAAACTAAACAAAACATATTTCTTCCTTTCAACACGACAAAGACACATACAAAGCATTCATATCAGACAGTCTGTATTCTGTTATCATCCATATGGGGACCACTACATGTAATTAGGCTGTTACTTTTTATGGCCTTTTTCTATTCCATTTTCACATTTACATTACATTTTCCCCCTATCTTAATGGCTGGGGATAGTGGTGGAGTCTCCTGCTGCAATGCAGATCCCATTTGTCTCTATACTTACAGAGAGTGAGCTGTGCATGGCTTCAATATGGAAATATATATTATATTTAGGTTTTTAATCCAATTAAATGGGAAACAAGCTAATGTTGCAGGAAAATAACATAAATGTTTCTAAATATGACTCTGGCTCGCACAAGCCAAGGCTCGTGCAAGCCAAGGCTCGTGCAAGGCTCCTTACTTTTGCTTCTAAATATGAGGGTCACCGGCAACATTTCATCCCTCATCCCATCATTTCATGATGGGCATATGGATAAATGGAGGGGGTTTTACGCACGTCCAAAAAAAATAATGATTAAAAAGGGGGAAGTCCACTCACTGTTTCTCTGCTCCCAAACTTGATATTTTAATAAAGCTTTGGTGATTAATATTTATTTCAAAGCAGTCTCATGAGACAAACCATTTATTGATAGGCTGCTATTTGGCGAATGCGTTGGGCAGGTAAAAAAAAAACGCCTTAATTGAGGGAGAGGCTATGCTTGGTTTTTAATCAAATGTAAATGTAAAACAAGCTATCTTTTTTTAGAACAACAGAAATATTTCTATATAGAATGCGGCCAGAAGGGTGATATCATTAATTGCATCTATTGTTCCATGGCAGTGTGTGCACACGCATGTCTATACAAAATACTAGGCTCCTGTCAATTGTATCATTCACTGCCTATGTGCGAGACACATAAAAAAAAATCCCCTGTTGATATGGCATTATACTGAGTAGCTTGCAGGAGGAGCGTGTCTTTGATAATCGGACGAGTGGTGCTTTTTGAAAATGGGGATGGATTGTCTAATTGAACCAGCGAAATTAACGATGCAGTTATGTGAATTGTGAAGCATAAAAAGCACGAGGACAAGGCACCCTCAGTAGACCATTTAAAACCCCTTTATTTATAGGCTACTTAACTGATGCATGGCCAGGATTTAAAAAAAGACGCCCCTATGCCAAGTTGTTAACCAGCTTTGATTAATGCTTGGTTTTTATATCTAATTAAATTAAATGGGAGAATGCAAATGTTTTTTTATGTTGCTTATTAATACCAGATTCACGGTGCAAAAGATACACCTCTCATTCCAAGCGCACTGTGCTGCGCTTCTACTCTCAAAATCTATGCCATTAGCAACTGCGTTACTGTTAAGACCTGCTTTGGTTGGTTTTAAAACGTCCCTTTGGCGCTGCAGGAAAATGCCACGTTTGCGGTGGTTTTTAAGGACACACATCAAATATTGCCACCCCAGCGCAAGTGGCTAATGTTAGACAGGTAAATTTCCTAGCCCGGCATAAGGAGTGGAAAATGCCAGTGCGCCAGTTTTTACACGACGAAACTGAAAACTAACCGGCGTTTGACACTTGCGCCTCCTTATCGCCACCTGAAAATAGAGCCCTTTGTGCCTTACAAGCAGTCTCTGAGTTTCTGTAAACGAGAGTCTACTAAAGTAGCCAACGTGGAACCGGATTCGCCTGAACATCAGAACAAACTTAATCAAAAAGAAAACACTTGTATTTAAAGGAAAATCCCACTCAAAATTATATTTTGGTATTCCATTAGTTCACTGTTGATATAATCTCAAAAAAGGTTTGCCTGTCAGCAATCAAGTTTTCAAGATAGCCAATGGAACTTGAACAAAAATACAGAAAGTGACACAGTATGATGCATTTGATGTGGTGTAAAGTAACTATATAGTTTTTTGTGGTACTTTACTATTTATATTTGCAACTTTTACTTTTACTGTACTACATTCCTAAACAAAATATGTACAAAATAATAGTTGGGTTTCGCATGCTCAGGGAGGACAGCAAAATGGCCTAACTCCCACACCTATCCATATAACCTGCTGTCATCCCAACTGCCTCCGGTCTGTCAGACTCACTTAACACAACTACTGCTTTGGTAAATGACGTCTGAGTGTTGAGGTGGGCCTCTGTCTGTCCGTAAATTTTAAAAACAAGACAATCATGCCTTCTGGTTTGCATAATGTAATGAATTTGATATAGCATTTAATTTAACTTTTTAACTTTTACTCAAGTATGACAATGAGTACTATTTCCACCACTGGCGTTTTGCATCATATGATACAAAACACATCATGTGACACTTTCTGTATTTTGAAACGTTCTACAGTGCATTCAGAAAATATTCAGACCCTTTGACTTTTTTCACATTTTGTTACATTACAGCCTTATTCTAAAATGAAATTGTTTTTACCTCATCAATCTACACACAATACCCCATAATGACAAAACAAAAACAGGTTTGTAGAAATGATTGCAGTTTTTTTTTTAATTAAAAAACTAAAATGCATTTATGTAAGTAGTCAGTATTTGGGGAGTTTCTCCCAGTCTTCTCTGCAGATCCTCTCAAGCTCTGTCAGGTTGGATGGGGAGCGTTGCTGCACAGTTAATTTCAGGTCTATCCAGAGATGTTCGCTCAGGTTCAAGTCCGGGCTCCGGCTGTGCCACTCATGGACATTCAGAGACTTGTTCCAAATCCACTCCTGCGTTTTCTTGGTTGTGTGCTTAGGATCGTTGTCCTGTTGGAAGGTGAACCTTCGCCCCAGTCTGAGGTCCTGAGCGCTCTGAAGCATGTTTTCATCAAGGATCTCTCTGTACTTTGCACCGTTCATCTTTCCCTTGATCTTGACTAGTCTCCCAGTCCCTGCCACTGAAAAACATCTCCACAGCATTATGCTGCCACCACCATGGATGGTAGGGATGGTTACAGGTTTCCTACAAACGTGACGCTTGGCATTCAGGCCAAAGAGTTCAATCTTGGTCTCATCAGACCAGAGGATCTTTTTCTCATGGTCTGACTGTCCTTTATGTTCCTTTTACTGAGGAGTAGCTTCCGTCTGGCCACTCTACCATAAAGGCCTGATTGGTGGAGTGCTGCAGAGATGTTTGTCCTTCTGGAAGGTTCTCTCATCTCCACAGAGGAACTCTTGAGCTCTGTCAGAGTGACCATCGGGTTCTTGGTCACCTCCCTGACGAAGGCCCTTCTCCGATTGGTCAGTTTTCCTGATAAGACTCAGCCAGCTCTAGGAAGAGTCTTGGTGGTTCCAACACACAACTTATTCCATTTAAGAATGATGGAGGCCACTGTGTTCTTGGGGACCTTCAATGTTGCAGACATTTTTTCGTACCCTTACCAAGATCTGTGCCTCGACACAATCCTGTCTCGGAGCTCTACAGACAATTCCTTCGTCCTCATGGCTTGGTGTTTGCTCTGACACGCACTGTCAACTGTGGGACCATATATAGGCAGGTGTGTGCCTTTCCAAATATATGTCCAATCAATTGAATTTACTACAGGTGGACTCCAATCAAGTTGTAGAAACATCTCAAGGATGATCAATGGAAACAGGGTGCACCTGAGCTCAATTTCGAGTCTCATAGCAAAGGGTCTGAATACTTCTGTAAATAAGGTATTTCTGTTTTTTACTTATAATACATTTGCAAAAATGTCTTAAACCCTGTTAATGCTTTATAATTATGGGGTATTGTGTGTAGATTGATGAGTGCATTTTTTTATTTAATAAATGTAAAAACAAGGCTGTAACGTAACAAAATGTGGAAAAAGGGAAGGGAAGCTTTTCTTTATTTCTGCCCTCCCAAGTAAAGGCCGGTCAATTCTGCTTCAGCATGATGTGTTTAATCTCTGCACCATCCCCTGGCCACTCAAACCAGGGGTAATATCATATTAGCGAGACGAAGAGATGGATAAGGTCCTACGAGGAATTGAAGAGAAAAGTCCAGCATGCAGGGAAACCATTTTACAAGAGCTGACACCACAACTTTTAATTCGACTATATAATTACTAGGTTATACATAATAGATAAGACCATACAGGCCACATCCCTTTACAAAGTACATGACCAATCCTTTAATTCAGCAACCTTATTGATCAATCTAAAATAGAATGGACATGTTGTATGTTGATCAAAATGAGTTGATGAATCACACACACACACACACACACACACACACACACACACACACACACACACACACACACACACACAAACACAAATCAAATCAAATTTATTTATATAGCCCTTCGTACATCAGCTGATATCTCAAAGTGCACAGAAACCCAGCCTAAAACCCCAAACAGCAAACAATGCAGGTGTAAAACACACACACACACACACACACACACACACACACACACACACACACACACACACACACACACACACACACACACACACACACACACACACACACACACACACACACACCATCAGTGGTCGTCAGTTCCCACATTCCATAACTGAAATCAAACATCATCAGCATTAAATGTCATGGCTATTTTGAAAAAAAACACAGGGGCCGTGTTTATTAGCAAACATTCAAACAGAGAGGGCCTTGTAGCTTAGAATAAAATCCACCCTATTCTTTATTGTCTACTACTGTAGGGGTGCCATTTCCAAACCAGTGGTGTTCCTCTGAAGTCTTACCTTGCATGGTGGTGAGAGAGGGGTTTGGCAGCAGGGGAAGGGTGAGAATGAAAAGGAAATACACCACGGACAGACCATTGTACCGGAATGATGACGCTACGGAGAGAAAACAATGATTTTACATTGATGTTAATCTGAATATAATATCGAGGTATGATTTTCATTTCTTGTCCTTGATGCTGTATTTGATGAGATTTTACATTATGTTGAGTCTGTCCTACTGAAAATCCAAATAAATACAGATGAAGAAGACCTGCTAGAAACAAATAGCCTACAGTATTATCCATCAAAGAGACAAAGCATTGGTAATAAAATACTATGATCCATTGCACCTGCTAATTGAACATGCATTAGTGTTGGACTGAACAAAACTCCATCACACAGTAAACAAGTTAGCAGCTAAAAAACAAACAAACAGTGTGGCTTCTTGGACCAACAATGGCAATGAAACTGACAACAAAATCACAGGTCATGGTTTTAACTCTCTCAATCTTTTACCAACACAAAACACTCAAATGAAGGAAAGCATAATTGAACGATTATTGTATTTTTTTTCTTATTGAATTTACTTGAAATCTCGATTTTCTTTACTTAATTCTGAACTAGAAAATTGGAATGCTGACTGAATGTAATGACACCTTAACATGTCAAGTATGTCTTACATTTTACAATACAATAAACATACTATTCAACAACTTAAACATTGTATTCCCCATTACAGTTTTACAGCACAAGTTACTCAATTGCTGCATGATCACAATATACAATGTTTCTGTGTCCAGTCAAAGAATTACCATCAGGAGAAACAAGACATAATTGATCAATCTGCATATTTCCCCCAAACAACATGTCTCCAAAAAAATTTTAAAAAGTGTTTTCCAGAAAGCATCCAAAATGGTGCTTGTAGCAATATTATTAGATCACTTTAAAAAGGCAGAATCTCTCAATGTAACTGTAAAAGTCACTACTATTACCTTAATAACTAACACATCCACAGTCCTTCTGCATTGGGGACTGACACTTGAATTGTTACTGTACATGTTTCCAGCCCCATAAGAATAAAAAGTCAAATAAAGGTCAACTTACCTGCAAGCAGAAGAAGAGGTAATACTAAGTTATAGAGAATCCCCACCACAATATCCCCCGCCATGTCCTCCTCAGCGTGTGAGAGACACCCAGCACTCTGAAGACAGTCTACTCTCTGGGCTGCTTGTGGTTGCAGGTAACTTCCATCCGCTCATACATCCATCTCTCTAGACCAGGCTGATACACCAAAAGAATGACCCTGAATGGTCCTGAATTAGAGGTTAAGTCGAAAGGAAAGAGTTCCAAGACAAGAGGAGCGAAAACCAAATGGTGTTCCTTGGTTTAGGATGCAGATGTGTGTGACTCCCTCTCTATCTAATTTATCTTTGGCTCTCTTACCCCCCCCTACTCCCCCTTCTCCCCACCCCGCTTTAGTAATGGCCTGTGTCCCAGCTGCAGAATTATTACCTCGATAAGGAGGGAGGCTCCCATAGGAATCTCAATAGATGACTTACGATGAAGTTGTCCAAGAGCCTTGGAGTCCGCAGTGTCATTAGGCAGAGCATAAACACACTTAGTCACGCCGGTGGCTAGACAATTCTTTCACTTTGTGGCCAGTTGTTTGTATTGTCAGTTACTAATACAGAGACCAAGCTCAACAACATGGACCCTCAAAATATAGGACATTGATGTGTTTTTTATAGGTTGTTTTTTTCAGCACTTGGCCGGCCTGTGTATTTTATCACAGCTCATCATCATTTTCTGCTGGCGAGGGAAAGTTTATCTAATATTCATGGCTGTGAGGCCATTAAGAGCTAGTGACTGCAGCAGAGGAGTATGGTGAACACAGCACATTGTCTGTCGGGCAGGAGTGGGAGGGAACACAGGGAACTAGGCTACACATCTAGTAAAACATTGTTTTTTTTAAGGGAGACGTTTAATCAAGTCATTCAATTCAATTAACTTGCACCTTGCACCTTCAAATAATCAGATACATTTGGTACCATTGTCTGGAGTTCAGGGATAAGGAAAATCACATGGAACAGTACCATCTAGTGGTCAGAACCAGTTAATATCAGGATCGAGGATGGGACGTAAACCTAACAACTTCAATGAATAACTTCTCTAAACTTTGTGGAAAAAACATCACCAAATTCATTTTTACAGAATACATTACATATGATGACGAAACAATTCTCCGAGCCTCTTCGTAATACTTGTCATACATAGAGAACTTATACGTATTTTTTTTTTTATATCTAACTAGGCAAGTCAGATAAGAACAAATTGTTATTTAAAATGACGGCCTGGAAACAGTAGGTTTAACCGCCTTGTTCAGGAGCAGAACGACAGATTGTTTACCTTGTCAGCTCGGGGATTTGAGCTAGCAACCTTTCGGTTGCTGACCTAACACTCTACCCACTAGGCTACCTGCCGCCCTCTACATACTATATACTCATTGTTGGCGTGGGACTGGCGTGGTGTGTGGGTGTGGTTTTTGACAATGTTTTTCGATTCCTCATGTCTAACTCATTGTTAGAAAAAAGTTTGGTCCAAATCGGATGTTAGGTACTATATTTATTGAATATTACAGTGGCAAGAAAAAGTATGTGAACCCTTTGGAATTACCTGGATTTCTGTATAAATGGGTCATCAAATTTGATCTGTTCTTCATCTAAGTCACAACAATAGACAAACATAGTGTGCTTAAACTAATAACACACAAATTATTGTATTTTTCTTGTCTATATTGAATAAATAATTTAAACATTCACAGTGTAGGTTGGAAAAAGTATGTGAAGCCCAAGGCTAATGACTTCTCCAAATGCTAATTGGAGTCAGGAGTCCGCTAACCTGGAGTTCAATCAATGAGACGAGTTTGGAGATGTTGGTTAGAGCTGCCCTGCCCTGTAAAAAACACTCACAAAATTTGAGTTTGCTATTCACAAGAAGCATTGTCTGATGTGAACCATGCCTCGAACAAAAGAGATCTCAGAAGACCTACGATTAAGAATTGTAGACTTGCATAAAGCTGGAAAGGGTTACACAAGTATTTCTAAAAGCATTGATGTTCATCAGTCCATGTTAAGACAAATTGTCTATAAATGGAGAAAGTGGCCGTCCTGCAAAGATGACTGCAAGAGCACAGCGCAGAATGCTCTATGAGGTTAAGAAGAATCCTAGAGTGTCAGCTAAAGGCTTACAGAAATCTCTGGAACATGCGAACATATCTGTTGACAAGTTTACGATACATAAAACACTAAACAAGAATGGTGTTCATGGGAGGACAACCCGGAAGAAGCCACTGCTGTCCAAAAAAAACATTGCTGCACATCTGAAGTTTGCAAAAGTGCACCTGGATGTTCCACAGCACTACTGGCAAAATATTCTGTGGACAGATGAAACTACAGTTGAGTTGTTTGGAGGCAACACACAACACTGTGTGGATAAAAAAAGCCACAGCACACCAACACCAAAACCTCATCCCAACTGTAAAGTATGGTGGAGGGAGCGTCATGGTTTGAGGCTGTTTTGCTGCCTCAGGGCCCGGACAGCTTTGCTATCATCGGCGGAAAAATTAATTCCCAAGTTTATCAAGATATTTTGCAGGAGAATGTTAGGCTACCTGTCCGCCAATTGAAGCTCAACAGAAGTTGGGTGATGCAACAGGACAACGACTCAAAACACAGAATCAAAATCAACAACGGAATGGCTTCAACAGACGAAAATACGCCTTCTGGAGTGGCCCAGTCAGAGTCCTGACCTCAACCCGATTGAGATGCTATGGCATGACCTCAAGAGAGCAGTTCACACCAGACCTCCCAAGAATATTGCTGAACTGAAACAGTTTTGTAAAGAGGAATGGTCCAAAATTCCTCCTGGCCGTTGTGAAGGTCTGATCCGCAACTATAGAAAACTTTTGTTCGAGGTTATTGCTGCCAAAGGAGGATCAACCTGTTATTAAATTCAAGGGTTCACATACTTTTCCCACCCTGCACTGTGAATGTTTACACAGTGTGTTCAATAAAGACATGAAAACCTATAATTGTCTGTGTGTTATTAGTTTAAGCAGACTGTGTTTGTCTATTGTTGTGACCTCGATGAAGATCAGATCAAATGTTATAACCAATTTATGCAGGAATCCAGGTATTTCCAAAGGGTTCACATACTTTTTTCTTGCCACTGTATATGAATCCTATGAATAAAATGTGGGTGCAATCAATTGGCTTAATTTCTCAAGAGATTCAATTATATTTCAACACAGTGATGTTGCAGGAATGCTAATCCCATCTTTTTTCTAACAACAGAAACAATTCTGGAACAATCTGAGATGGTGGGTGTCATACCTCTTTCTTGTGTTTTCCCGGGTGGAACGACCCTGGTCCATCTTCAGCTCAGTGGGCTTGTCTACATCTTTATTTGTTTTAAATGATCATTATTTTTTAGCTAATAATCTGGGGACTTAAAAGAAAAATGTCCGAGTGGCGTTAGAAACACCAGGGCCAATTTCTGGTCCAAGTCTGACCCCGACTCTCTAGTAGAGGAGGTCTAGAGGCCCTTCAGAGTAAACCCATCATGGTGTTCATACTGTAAGCACTTGTGAAGCTCTACGGGGAAACTAATTGAACTGTATATCCTTCAGAAGGAGATTCATTTCACTGTTAGTCAATGATCGATAATTGCTGTTATTGCAGGGACCGGGCATAGGAACAAGACCCAATGCTTACTGTAAAGCTGCATGCAAGAGTGGGTCTGCCATTAACATGTCTGCAGCAGCATGTACTCCATGTATCAGCACCAGTGTTACCATACCACATAGACACTTCATAGACAGTGCTCATCTCCCATAGAATCCTACTATTAAACGTAGTATCTCCCATGTAAAGTAAGCTTTTCATTTATCACTTACCCGCATTGTGCTATAGAGTAAGCCAACTGTAACATGTTTCAGTCAAGAGATAGCTTATCAAGAGCCGTTAACTGAGATACCTTGTCAAGTGATGCCTTATCAAGAGTTAGTTATTCACTCACCGTGAACTTAACTACCTTGCTGAAACCAAAATCGTGTAGTAAACCAAACTACAGAGTAACATAATCAACTGTATTTGAGTGGCCGCTCCGGATCACAATAACGCATGGAGGTAAAGTCTTCAACCCAGGAGAATCCCACTAAATTACTTTCAGAAGAAGATTTAAATTGATTTTGTCAGTGCATGCTGAGCACGCAGATAATATTTCATTGACAGTGCAGTTAAATGTGCAGTGAGTAGACTGAGAGAGACATTAGTGCATGTGGAAGGAAGCAGGAGGCCAAAGGGCCATACAGATGCCTTGGTTGCTATAGTACTGCTGGGAACTGTCCCCGGGACATAGGAGTCATTCTTAGACAAAGTTTTTTTTTAAAAACAAGAGTAAGTAGCATTGACTATTAGACATAATGGCACCATTAAACAATTATTTTCAGGGAAAGGGAAATGAACAAAACATTATTTAAACATTACTTACAACAAGGTTCTAATGCATTAAATACAGTTGAAGTCGGATGTTTACATACACTTAGGTTGGAGTCATTAAAATCCATTTTTCAACCACTCCACAAATTTCTTGTTAACAAACTATAGTTTTGGCAAGTCGCTTAAGACATCTACTTTGTGCATGACACAAGTAATTTTTCCAACAATTGTTTACAGACAGATTATTTCACTTATAATTCACTGTATTACAATTCCAGTAGGTCAGAAGTTTACATACACTAAAGTTGACTGCACCTTTAACAGTGTGGAAAATTCCAGAAAATGATGTCATGGTTTTAGAAGCTTCTGATAGGCTAATTGACATTATTTTAGTCAATTGGAGGTGTACCTGTGGACGTATTTCAAGGCCTACCTTAAAACTCAGTGCCCCTTTGCTTGACATCATGTGAAAATCAAAATAAATCAGCCAAGACCTCAGAATTTTTTTTTTAGACCTCCATAAGTTTGGTTCATTCTTGGGAGCAATTTCCAAACGCCTGAAGGTACCACGTTCATCTGTACAAACAATAGTATGCAAGTATAAACACCATGAGACCACACAGCCATCATACCGCTCAGGAAGGAGACGCATTCTGTCTCTTAGAGATGAACGTACTTTGGTGCGAAAAGTGCAAATCAATCCCAGAACAACAGCAAAGGGCCTTGTGAAGATGCTGGAGGAAACAGGTACAAAATAATCTATATCCACAGTAAAACGAGTCCTATATCGACATAATCTGAAAGGCCGCTCAGCAAGGAAGAAGCCAGTGCTCAAAAACCGCCATAAAAAAGCCAGACTACGGTTTGCAACTGCACATGAAGACAAAGATCGTACTTTCTGGAGAAATGTCCTCTGGTCTGATTAAATAAAAATAGAACTGTTTGGCCATAATGACCACCATTATGTTTGGAGAAAAAAGGGAGGCTTGCAAGCCGAAGAACACCATCCCAACCGTAAAGCATGGGGGTGGCAGCATCATGTTGTGGGGGTGCTTTGCTGCAGGAGGGACTGATGCACTTCACAAAATAGATGGCATCATGAGGCAGGAAAATTTTGTGGATATATTGAAGCAACATCTCAACACATCAGTCAGGAAGTTAAAGCTTGATCGCAAATGAGAATTCCAAATGGACAATGACCCCAAGCACACTTCCAAAGTTGTGGCAAAATGGCTTAAGGACAACAAAGTCAAGATATTGGAGTGGCCATCACAAAGCCCTGAGCTCATCCTATAGAGAATCAGAACTGAAAAGGCGTGGGTGAGCAAGGAGGCCTACAAAATTCACCAACTTATTGTGGGAAGCTTGTGGGAGGCTACCCAAAACGTTTGACCAAAGTTAAACAATTTAAAGGCATTAAAGGCAATGCTACCAAATACTAATTGAGTGTATGTAAATTTCTGACCCACTGGGAATGTGATGAAATAAATAAAACCTGAAATAAATCATTCTCTACTATTATTCTGACATTTCACATTTTTAAAATGAAGTGGTGATCCTAACTGACTTAAGACAGGGAATTTTTACTCTGATTAAATGTCAAGAATGATGAAAAACAGAGTTTAAATGTATTTGGCTAAGGTGTATGTAAACTTCCAACTTCACTGTATATACACCTGTTCTGAAAGGCCCCAGAATCTACAACACCACTAAGCAAGGGGCACCACCAAGCAAGCGGCACCACAAAGACCAAGGAACTCTCCAAACAGGTCAGGGGACAAAGTTGTGGAGAAGTACAGATCAGGCTTGGGTTATATAAAAAAAATCTGAAACTTTGAACATCCCACGGAGCACTATTAAATCCATTATCAAAAAACGGAATGAATATGGCACCACAACAAACCTGCCAAGAAAGGGCCGCCCACCAAAACTCATGGACCAGGCAAGGAGCGCATTAATCAGAGAGGCAACAAAGAGACCAAAGATGACCCTGATTGAGCTGCAAAGCTCCACAGCGGAGATTGGAGTATCTGTCCATAGGACCACTTTAAGCTGCACACTCCACAGAGCTGGGCTTGACAGAAGAGTGGGCAGAAAAAAGCCATTGCTTAAATAAAGAAATAAGAAACTCCCCAAACATATGGAAGAAGGTACTCTGGTCAGATGAGACTAAAATGGAGCTTTTTGGCCATCAAGGAAAACGCTATGTCTAACCCCTTTCATCACCACCAAGAACAGCAATGTTTTCATTGGCATTGGAAGCTGGTCAGAATTGAAGGAATGATTGATGGCGCTAAATACAGGGAAAATCTTGAGGGAAACCTGTTTCAGTCTTCCAGAGATTTGAGACTGGGATGGAGGTTCAAAGCCCAGATCTGAATTCAATTGAGAATCTGTGGTATGACTTAAAGTTTGCTGTACACCAGCGGTACCCATCCACCTTGAAGGAGATGGAAAAGTTTTGCCTTGAAAAATGGGCAAAAATCCCAGTGGATGTGCCAAGCTTATAGAGACATACCCCAAGAGACTTGCAGCTGTAATTGCTGCAAAAGGTGGCTCTACAAAGTATTGACTTTTGGGGGGTGAATAGTTACGCATATAATGTGGTGCGTGCTGGTGGCAGGGAAGTCAGGCGCAGGAGAATGAACTTAGTAAAAACAGAGCTGTTTAATAAACATCAAAACCTCAGAAAACCAAAGTATACAAAATAGCAAATAGAGGGTTCAAAACCCGTCACCCACCAGAAATAACAATAAACACATACATACAACAAACAATCTCCGACAAGGACATGAGGGGAAACAGAGGGTTAAATACACAACATGCAATTGATGGGATTGGAACCAGGTGTGTAGGAAGACAAGACAAAACCAATGGAAAATGAAAAATGGATCAATGATGGCTAGAAGGTTGCTGACATCGACCGCCGAACACCGCCCGAACAAGGAGAGGGACCGACTTCAGCGGAAGTCGTGACAACGCACACTCAAGTTTTCAGCTTTTTAAAATCTTATTTCTTAATATTTTGCATCTTCAAAGTGGTAGGCATGTTGTGTAAATCAAATGATACAACCCCCCCCCAAAAATATATATTTTAATTCCAGGTTGTAAGGAAATAAAATGTGAAAAATGCCAAGAGGGGTGAATACTTTCGCAAGCCACTGTACATCAATGCTTTTGTCTGAGACTATCCGGAACATATCCCAGTCCATGTGATCAAAGTTGGGTCATGGTCAGATTTGCCGAATGCAGGGCGGGGGAGGGCTTTGTATGCACTGCGGAAGTTAGAGTAGCAATGATCCAGAATGCAACCAGCTTGTGTCATGCATTTGATATTCTGATAGAATTTAGGAAGTGTTGTTCTCAGGTTGTTCCCAGCTACAAAAAATGCAACCTCATGATGTATGGTTTCCAGTTTACAAAGAGTCCAGTGAAGTTCTTTCAGGGCCAACGAGGTATCTGCTTGGGGGATATACACGGCTATGACTATAATCGAAGAGAATTCTCTTGGAAGAAAATGTGGTCGGCATTTGATAGTAAGGAATTCTAGGTCAGGGTAACAAAAGGATTTGAGTTCCTGTATATTGTTGTGATTACACTATGAGTTGTTAATCATAAGGCATACACCCCCACCCTTCTTCTTGCCAGAGAGATGTTTGTTTCTGTCGGTGCGACACATGAAGAAACTGGGTGGCTGTACTGACTCTGACAACATATCCAGAGTGAGCCATGATTCCATGAAACAGGGAATGTTACAATCTCTGATGTCTCTCTGGAAGGCAACTCGTGCCCTAATTTCGTCCACCTTGTTATCTAGAGATTGAACAGTGGCGACCGCGTTGTTTTGGGTCGGCCTCTGGGATAAGATTCCATGTCCAGGGGGGAGGTTCGAACGAAGGATCCGCTTCGGGAAAGACATATTCCTGGTCGTAATGTTGGTAAGTTGACATCACTTTTATATCCAATAGTTCTTCCCAGCTGTATATAATAACACTTGAGATTTTCTGGGCTAACAATGTAAGACATAATGCATTAAAAAAACAAATAACTGCATAGTTCCCTAAGTACCTGAAGCGAGGCGACCATCTCTGTCGGCGTCAATTGAGATGGTTTGAGATGAGTTGGACCGCAGAGTGAAGGAAAAGCAGCCAACAAGTGCTCAGCATATGTGGGAACTCCTTCAAGATGTTGGAAAAGCATTCAAGATGAAGCTGGTTGAGAGAATGCCAAGAGTGTGCAAAGCTGTCATCAAGGCAAAGGGTGGCTATTTGAAGAATCTCAAATATAATATATATTTTTTGTTTAACACTTATATATAACGCATATATTTTTTAACACTTTTTTGGTTACTACATGATTCCATGTGTTATTTCATAGTTGTGATGTCTTCACTATTATTCTACAATGTAGAAAATAGTAAAAATTAAGAAAAACCCTTGAATGAGTAGGTGTTCTAAAACTTTTGACCGGTAGTGTATATTTCTACAAAAGTGGTGCACTGGGCAAAACGATTTGTCCAGCCCCCCTCCAGCGAGAAACAAAAACGCAGCACCCCCACCCCCAAACTACTTCCCGCGGCTATGGAAGTTCACAGGACACAGTGTGATTTAGGTCATTACTAATCATTGTATGTGTTAGAGGATTTGGTTTTCCCATTTATATCTTGAGGTAGGACGTTAGCAGGTTAGGCACATCAATTGGTCTATCAATCAAATGTATTTATAAAGCCCTTTTTACATCAGCAGATGTCACAAAGTGCTAAGCAGAAACCCAACCTAAAACCCTAAACAGCAAGCAATGCAGATGTAGAAGCATGGTGTCACATCTGTCACATCACGTTAGTATGTGTTACACCTGTGCTGGCTTGTCTTCTTCTTCTTTGGGATTGGGTTGGCGGATAGCATCCAATGTTCAAGGTGCATACACTGCCACCTACTGTACTGGAGTGTGAGGCCAGTCACAGCCTAACTACATTAAATTATTTTCATTAGTCCTGTTGCTCAAAGAAAGTGAAATGCAGGCCAAGACACCACATCCCTCCCCTTTCCTCCCGCCACTACACCAACCAAACCCCAAACTCATCCAGCCTCTCTCCCTATCTATGTCATATAATTCACTAAATATCAACACATGCTCCATTGTTTTCTCCACTGAACACTCATCACACAGACCTGTTTCATGTCTCCCTATCATCCACAATATGGCATTCAAACATGTATGACCTAATCGGAGTGTACTACACACAACTTCCTCTCTCCTACATTCAGTGGTGTAAAGTATTGAAGTAAAATGACAACTTAAGTAGTTTTTTGGGGTATCTGTCCTTTACTATTTATATTTCTGACATCTTTTACTTCACCATATTCCTAAAGACAATTATGTACTTTTTTCCTGACACCCAAAAGTACTCGTTTTTTAATGCTTAGCAGGAAAGGAAAATTGTGTAATTTACACACTTACCAAGAGAACATCCCTGGTCATCCATACTGATGATCTGGCGGACTCACTGAACACATGCTTCGTTTGTAAATTATGTCTGAGTATTGGAGCATACATCTGGCTATCTGTACATTTAAAAAGCACGAAAATGGTGCCGTCTGGTTTGCTTAATATAAGGAATTTGACATTATTTATAATTTTACTTGTGATACTTACCTATATTTAAAACCAAATACTTGTAGACTTGTACTCAAGTAGGATTTTACTGGGTGACTTTTCAAATATTCTATTAAGGTATCTTTATATTTACTCAAGTACGGCAATTGGGTACTTTTCCCACCACTGACTACATCCCATACTCCCACCTCTGCCTTTACTGACAATAGAATTGCCTCCCTTTCAGTGGCGATTTTAGCATGTAAATCTTGGTTGGGAAAAAAATAAAATAAGTGGGATGCATGCCAGCAAATCCACTACACTACACAACACTAAACAATACATTAATTGCATTATAACGGTGATAAACGGTGCCCACAAACCTACATAAAGCTGTTCCAACAGCGGTCCCAACACCTTACCACTTCTCCACCTGGCTATCAGCGGAGCCTTGTCTGGCAGGGAAACAGTTCATTCAGCCTCATTTACTGCCTTTAAAAAAAACATAGCTGATATGGCTGACTTGCTTAAACAAATATGGTTTCTAATGACAATTGAGATGTACAAACTATGGCATAAGGGGACGACAAGCGGATAAGAGGCAATCCGTAATTTCGATTAAGACATTAATGAGCAAGCTAGGACGGACATAAGGTTAGTCAATATAACTATCTGTTTAGTACTTTCGAAATGTACAGCACCAGAATTCAGAACATGGACAGTTCTTACAGTGCTCTCCCTGTACACCAAGTCAGAACCGTAAGATAAACAAAGGGGACATATTAGCAGACAATGAAAACTCCTACTGTCACGATTTCTGCCGAAGTCTGTCCCTCTCCTTGTTCCGGCGGCGTTCGGCAGTTGACGTCACTGGTCTTCTAGCCATCGCCGCTCCACCTATCATTTTCCATTTGTTTTGTCTTGTTTTCTCGCACACCTGGTTCACATTCCCTCATCAGACTAAATGTATATTACCCTCTGTTTCCCCCATGTCTGTGTGTGGAATTGTTCTTTGTGTAGGGTGTTACGCTACAGGCTGGCTTGCGCTAGGTTTGTTTCAAACCTAGGTTTGTTTGTTTTGTTTAATCCAGTTCATGTTACTGTGGTTGTGCTTTGTGCTGCCTCGCCTGTGCCTTTGGGCCAGGGTGTACAATAAAGTTCTCCTGTTATCACCCATCTCTGCTCTCTTGCGCCTGACTTCCCAGCAACCAGTCACTCACCCCGTTACACCTACAGTATTCAATGATTACATTTCTCTAAAACAGGTTATAGGCTACAGTAGAACAGTCAGAACCGTAGGCGACATTAAGAGGGGTAAATTATAATACATGATTAGAGTGAGGCACATGGGCTACTAACATCTTACTACACAACATACACTTAGTATTACTTTCTTTGCTACAGTATACATATCTCCCTGGCATATTACATAATTTATGCAGCAGCATAAAATACATTTCTGGAGTCACTTTCTTGGTCTGTGCTCACTTAAACAGGAATGTGGCACAGTCCTTCATGGGCAAATTTTGTCATCAAAGTCTGGCATTCTCTGTATTTATGGTGCTTTCAACACAACTGGAGGCCATATTAACAAATCCAAGTTGAATGAACGTTCAAAACGTATTTTCCCAGTCAGAACTTGTTTACTCCTGACTTCCCAGTTGTCTTGAACTCACTGAAGTGAAGTCAAGATTTCGCATTTCCGAGTTAAGTTGTTTTGAGTGCGACAACACAAATCATGCTTCATTGACAGCACGGCCAATGTTGAATGTTTGTCATTTTAAACATGGAAAAAATCCCCCTTAATCCCAGATTTGGGACCACACTGCCACTGTCACTGATTCCTTCCAAACCACTCATTGAATTTGCGATTTCCAACTTGTTGCGTAATGTTTATATGTCCAATGGCCGATGAGATACGTTTTATCTATAATTTCTCTTCATTATTTCTCTTCATATGACAAAGATTAAAAGGGATTTGCCAGTAGATTGTTAACTTGATTCATGATGATGACTTCTAGCTAAGATTGTGAAAGTATGATGTTGATGTGATCAGTCCAATCCAAGCTACTGTACGTATAACGTGATTTGACATCATTTTATCTGTGGCCAATGACCTTGAGCCTTCTTGCATGGGCACTTTTAATGAAATACCCGAAGGGCTAGAATTTTCGAGGTCTCCTCTTTTTTTTCACCTTTATTTAATCAGGTAGACAAGTTGAGAACAAGTTCTCATTTACAATTGCGACCTGGCCAAGATAAAGCAAAGCAGTTCGACACATACAACAACAGAGTTACACATGGAGTAAAACAAACATACAGTCAATAATACAGTAGAAAAATAAATCTATATACGATGTGAGCAAATGAGGTGAGATAAGGGAGGTAAAGGCCATGGTGGCAAAGTAAATACAATATAGCAAGTAAAACACTGGAATGGTAGATTTGCAGTGGAAGAATGTGCAAAGTAGAAATATAAATAATGGGGTGCAAAGGAGCAAAATAAATAAATACCGTAGGGGGAAGAGGTAGTTGTTTGGGCTAAATTATAGATGGACTATGTACATGTAACAGTATAACTTTAGACCATCCCCTCGCCCATACCCGGGCGCGAACCAGGGACCCTCTACACACATCAACAACTGTCACCCCTCGAAGCATCGTTACCCATCGCTCCACAAAAGCCGCGGCCCTTGCAGAGCAAGGTGAACTACTACTTCAAGGTCTCAGAGCAAGTGATGTCACCGATTGAAATGCTATTTAGCGCGAACACTAACTAGCTAGCCATTTCACATCTGTTACATACAGGTGCAGTAATATGTGAGCTGCTCTGACAGCTGGTGCTTAAAGCTAGTGAGGGAGATAAGTGTTTCCAGTTTCAGAGATTTTTGTAGTTTGTTCCAGTCATTGGCAGCAGAGAACTGGAAGGAGAGGCAGCCAAAGGAAGAATTGGTTTTGGGGGTGACCAGAGAGATATACCTTCTGGAGCGCGTGCTACAGGTGGGTGCTGCTATGGTGACCAGCGAGCTGAGATAAGGTTGGACTTTACCTAGCAGGGTCTTGTAGATGACCTGGAGCCAGTGGGTTTGGCGACGAGTATGAAGCGAGGGCCAGCCAATAAGAGCGTACAGGTCGCAGTGGTGGGTAGTATATGGGGCTTTGGTGACAAAATGGATGGCACTGTGATAGACTGCATCCAATTTATTGAGTAGGGTATTGGAGGCTATTTTATCTGAAGTCGAGGATCGGTAGGATGGTCAGTTTTACGAGGGTATGTTTGGCAGCATGAGTGAAGGATGCTTTGTTGCGAAATAGCAAGCCAATTCTAGATTTAACTTTGGATTGGAGATGTTTGATGTGAGTCTGGAAGGTTCATAAATCCTACATGTTATCCATATGGAGCATAACACAGCGTTATTAATGTGTGCGGTAAAATGTTACAGAAAGGGACTCCCATCTGTTCTGCTGACGGACCACAGTTAGTATGACAGTTTCTCTAATTGACCCCAAAGCCCAACCGAGGGAACAGGTCAACAGCACCAATACACCCCAGAGCCCACCTCAATACCTAGAGGATGGGGCATACATATAAGATCTCACTAGGGCTTTTAGGGCCTTTCAGTGAGTGTCCACTCTGGAGCTTATCATGCACTCACCACCAGAGAAGTCCATCCACCCATGCTCACGTTAGCATCAAAAAGCATGTATTGGCTAATCTTTCTGATCGCCACTATAGCACAGGTGCGGTTGTAAATGTTCATGAACGTGTGAAGCACAAACCGCTTTACAAACCTAGATCTTTGGTTGGGTCTTTTACCCATTTATTAGGAGCAAAATACAGCAATTGTTCCATGCTAGTTACCGTAGCACATATCATAGTTCCAAAGGTGTTACATTTTTATTTATTTATTTATTATGAAACAAAATGGATTGTCACATACAAAGGTGCAGTGAAATGTGTCAGCCATAGTATTATGGTGCCCCTGGAGCATATTAGGATGAAGTGCACTGCTCAAGGGCGCATCGACAAATGTTTCACCTTGGTAACCTTTCGCTTACTGGTCCAACACTCTAATCGCCCTAACAAAAAAGTATATTGTCACATGCTCTTTTGTAAGAATTTATAAAGAGTTCAGAACTGGCAGTGGACATGCTAAATGAATTATGCATCTTTACTATCTGGTTAACTGTGTGCCTATTAATGTGTCCAGTGACCCATGACCCAACATAGTGTGCCCTCTAGTGTACAAATTAAGTGGAACATTCAAACCCCCAACAAACTACAGATGCAACAACGAAATAAGTAAGCCCAAATCTCTCCTACAAGGCATACACTTTTGAGGGATAAAATTAATTTACAAATAATGCAAAATGCGGTGAATTTAATATAAACAAGTGTTCAATATTAAACGATAAACAGTCTTTCTCAACCCAATCCATGATATGCAGTCTATCACAGTGCAATCCGTTTTGTCACCAAAGCCCCATATACTACCCACCATTGCGACCTGTACGCTCTCGTTGGCTGGCCCTCGCTTCATACTCGTCGCCAAACCCACTGGCTCCATGTCATCTACAAGACCCTGCTAGGTAAAGTCCCCCCTTATCTCAGCTCGCTGGTCACCATAGCATCTCCCACCTGTAGCACACGCTCCAGCAGGTATATCTCTCTAGTCACCCCCAAAACCAATTCTTTCTTTGGCCGCCTCTCCTTCCAGTTCTCTGCTGCCAATGACTGGAACGAACTACAAAAATCTCTGAAACTGGAAACACTTATCTCCCTCACTAGCTTTAAGCACCAGCTGTCAGAGCAGCTCACAGATTACTGTAGCTGTACATAGCCCACCTATAATTTAGCCCAAACAACTACCTCTTTCCCAACTGTATTTAATTAATTAATTTATTTTGCTCCTTTGCACCCCATTATTTTTATTTCTACTTTGCACATTCTTCCATTGCAAAACTACCATTCCAGTGTTTTACTTGCTATATTGTATTTACTTTGCCACCATGGCCTTTTTTGCCTTTACCTCCCTTCTCACCTAATTTGCTCACATTGTATATAGACTTGTTTATACTGTATTATTGACTCTATGTTTGTTTTACTCCATGTGTAACTCTGTGTCGTTGTATCTGTCGAACTGCTTTGCTTTATCTTGGCCAGGTCGCAATTGTAAATGAGAACTTGTTCTCAACTTGCCTACCTGGTTAAATAAAGGTGAAATAAAATAAAATAAAAATATCTAGTCAAGTCTTCCATACACTCTCTGACAAATGAATTTGCACATTACATCATGAATCACTGGAGTAAGGATAGAATAGGGTGTGTTTATGGACTTTTATCATAAACTGAAACTGTATTTGTACAATAAAGCGTGTGAAAGCTAGTAAGGATGTGAACGGTAGTACCTTGTTTACAACCAAGTTACTGCTGCCATCTAGTGCTGAGAAGATGTGACAGCAACAGAGGCTAAAGCCATCACAGACCTCAAAGCAACACAATATCACAACGCAAGGTGACCATGGCATAGAAGTCATGAGACGTTGATGAATGTGACCACCAGCACATCAAGAACATACTACTAGAGCATCTCTGATTCAAATAACTTTCAAACACCACTGGGGATGACGAAACTATTTATACTGAGATTCTGAGTCAATGCGGAGAATAATGGACCGGGAAATATTGGATGACAGTCTATATACAGAGAACTAGCCAAATGGAATTCCAGGAAGACTTTGAATAAAGCAATCCAAACAATGACAGTGACACACCCAAGAGACTATTTGCATCTCCAAATACAGCCCAGTAAATTAGTTCATTATAGAAAGCATGAGTCATACTCAGATTTGGAGATCTGACGTGATCAAGTTTTAGAATGTGACCAGGGGGTGTCAGTGAAAGGCTTTGTCATGCGGGTAAGAATGTACCCCCAAAATTGGACACATGTTCAATCCCAAATGTAGCCTACGCCATACTCAATCGGAGTATACAGTTGGGATTTGGATAAACCTGGGATTGGAATTCAGAATACTAATTCAATAGTTCCATCCTGAAGTGGCAGAACTCCATCCATCTGGTCAGCCTATCTGTAACCTCTGGGTGTACAGATGAAGACAATGAAGTTATCAGGTTTCAGGGCATAACATTTCATTTCCAGCCCAGTAATAAAGAGTAAATTAGGATTATAATCTGCAATTGAAAAAACACCCCTATCTACTCAGTGCAAAAAAAAATGACAAGGCCTACCAACCTCATATAATCCTAGGTTTTTAGAAGCATAAACAAGCATGCTTTCGTGGTCCCGTTGGAATAATGATTAACAACTGGAAACATGTGTTTTATAATCAATGCGGTAGCCTAATTTAGTGCCACTGCGCGTCCAAACATCTAAAAAATAAAAAGAGAGTGACTCCGGTGGGCCTTGGGTCGCAATCTGTTCTTTCTTTGAAGAGGGCGCCGTTTTCTCTGCAGAATTTCGCCATGCTGACGTTCTGTGGAGTCATGTGATGAAGCGCTGGTCCTTCCCAGGGTTCACTGAGAGCCGTTTGCCCCACCCCATCTATCTCATATACTGTTCCCGAAGAGAACATTTATACCTTCAAGAATTGCTTATACGCGTGTTTAATCATCTTCCACGACCAGTCCAGGAGGGAACTGTCTTCATAGTGGAATGTGTTAGTGCAACACTCGTCATATTTATGAATGTATATGCACATGTAAACTCTACCATTCGAGTTCAGAAGGAATATAAAACTGAGACTGACAGCGGGCTATACCTGCAAGGAACGGGACAATTCGAAGGATTTTCGTGTTTTCGTCATGTTAAGAAGAATCAGAACCCATTTAAGAATTTATTGGGGGCTATCTGAGCGCTATTAGGAGCCTTGCTGATGTGAGGAGGGATACAAATTTCGGCAACAAAAGAAAAGACAGCGAAGGGCCTTTGGATTGAGAAAAACCAGCAAGGAACAGCCATCACAGAAACGGGGGAAAATCACGAAAATTGAATTATTTTGGGGATCTAAACTGAACCGGACTCACCGTTTAGATCGAGGATCATATTGTGGATATAAAAATGAGTTCAATGAAGACGGAAGCAAGGGGAATATTACACATGTAGTTCGTTAAGTGTAAATATATATATATTTTTCCTCCAGTCTACAGTCTCTGCGCGTAGAAAGGCCGCAGGAAATACGCCTTTTCCCAAAGAGATGTTTATTCTAACCCGTGTCAAAAAAGATCCGGGTCAAATTTTACAGTCGCGTTTTTGTGCTATGCCGATTTTCGGTCTCTGTCACAGGCAACAGTGAGACGTGAGACCCGTGCGGTTCGTGAGCTGAAAATAGGCTTTTTATCCTATCTTCAATTGAATGTGAGCGAGGAAAAACTCTCAATCAACCTTTAAACCTGTGGATGGTCATCTATATCGGCATATAAAAGCTGTACGTGAAGGAAAAAGCCTAATAGAATTGACCAAACTGAGAGGACGGCCTGGGTATCGTCATCAACAGTCTCCTGCCCTCTTTGACAGTAATATCAGTTGAAAAAGACGCATTATATACACACATACTTACAAACGCAATAGGACAACGTTTTAAAACAGACGTTAGTTCGACGTAACATTAAACCACAGCCTGTATACATGTCGTTAATATTCGTCTCAATTCCGTCGGTCAACCGAGAGATCTAGGTTTAGTTATTTTTCTTCTTCACCCTCCCACGGACCCACTTTCTTGCGGGAAGATGGGTTGTTTGGGCAACAGTAAGACTGAAGATCAGCGAAATGAGGAGAAGGTACAAAGAGAAGCCAACAAAAAGATAGAGAAACAGCTTCAGAAGGACAAACAGCTATATAGAGCAACTCACAGGCTACTACTTTTAGGTAAATGTGAACGGAATCTGATGTGTTGCAGGCAAGGCCTCATTGGCGACATTGTTTCTAATCCTATATTTGATATAGGATTTAGTTTTCTCTGTAGGCCTTCCTGCTACACAACATAGTAATTGTACTTTTTCAATGTGACATGGTTCCTGCTACACAACATAGTAATTGTACTTTTTCAATGTGACATGGTTGCTGGCATGATGTTTCAAGCTGACACGGTGTATCAAAATATGCAGTTCGACTTGATCCTCTAACGAATAATTGAAGCCTACTCATTGCAACATTTAGTTTATTTTCTTCACATTTTGATACATTATGTCGTAGGCCTGTGTGATTGTAACAGCTCCTGCCTAATCTATATGAAACATGGGTGTTGAGCCTCTACATGTGGGTTGTGGGTGTGCTCTCAGAACAACTATCTGCTTGTACACTTTCAAATCCGTAGGCCTGTGTATTTCGAGGCGGGCCTATGTGCGGAATAATGCAGCGCACTCTTTGAGCATTTATACCGCTGACACTTCTCTACTCATGGTACTGTAATGTGAAAACAGTCCAAATGTCCTCTCGAAAGGATATTCGATGAGAAAGTGCCTGAGACCTAGTGTGTTGAACGCTATACCAGTATTTCCGTTGGAGAGGAAGTTGTGGTAGGTAACTAAAGTAAGCAGAACAGAACTCTCATTTAACATTGACTTCTACATACTGCTTTATATAGCACTGTGCCCTTTGCACTTTTCTATGATATGACCATTTTTGTTGTTGTACCTTTGTCAAGTTTTCAGATGTTGGCCCCCATTTGTGAGTTTGAATTTTGTCAGACAGTGGAGATAAGACATATGACCCTTAACCAATCATGATACCGTTCATACCATTTGATATCACTGCTATGGGGGACAAAAAATATTAGTCATAAATCTATTTGAAATTTAGAGTATAGTTGGCACCTTTTTTTATGCTTGATTCACACTATAGGGTCAAGCCGAGCTGTACTGGACTAGATGGTTATGCATCTACCACTGGGACTGTGCTGGTAAAGGACAGTGTTAAAAGACAATATCAGAGTCGGTACAGCTCAGGTCTGCCCCATAGGCGTTAGAGAGGATCTGTGATAAAGAACTCCCGTAGTTATTCTCACATGGGGAAAGTTCACAAACCTAGACTAGCCAATCTAAAATAATCTGTCAGACTTGAGAGGTTTTACGCCTTTTACTTTGTGTTAGCGGTACACCCCTGGTTATCAGTGAAGCTGTTAATACTGTTGTATTATTAGATTTCAACAGGTTAATATTTCATACATTTATTGACATTTCTACTGTGTGTGTGGATTCACCGAACATCCCACTAATTTTAAGTTGTTTGCTTCAGACACGGGTGGAATCACGCTCAAAGGTAGAAGTTGACCCGAACCACATCAGTTTATCCAACTTAAATCCCGACCTTAACCGACTGGAGAATACAACTATATCTGACCCTAGACCAGAGGTTAAAGGGCAACTTTTTCTAACTCCTGGCCTCTGTTGCTGCTGTGTGAGACCTCAGTCAAGTGGCATAATAACCCGATTCAATTAGAACTGTTCTGATCATGTTTATTTCACAGATTTAAAATGCTCGACTATTCCTTTTAACATGTCTCTCTTTACAATTTTTTTTTTTTTATGCATCACATTCCAAATGACCATCCTCGGTTGGCTGTCGGGATCGGGCATAGCGCTGTACTCTCTGAAATGTGTCTAACCACCGCTCTCGTTCTCTATCTCTTGTTTGCTCTTTCACTCTATACCTCTACACAGGGGCTGGTGAGTCAGGGAAGAGCACCATAGTGAAGCAGATGCGAATCCTCCATGTGAATGGCTTCAATGCAGAGTAAGTATCGTTTTCTTCTCCAGGCGACGCTCCTCAACTGCGAATAAAGATCCGGTTTTGAGACGGCCAGAGGGATTGGGGGAGAATCACGGAGGAACCCAGAGTGAAAACAGACATTCAAAACACCAACTTGACCCATGGGCATCTTTCATGTGTTGGTCTTTCAATACCTGAATTGTATAATACACACACTAGATGCACCTGTGCAAGAGCACGTGAAGTGGGGGGGTAGTTACAGTTACCTCAGTTTGAAGATTAGTGCTTCAATAGCCACTATTACTTACTGTCTAGGTGTCTCGTCCTTATGCTATTTTTAAAGGATTGACGGAAATATTATATTGCGGTTCAAGAATTATCAGTCCGATTGCATGGACTTCCAAAAATGAAAAGCGACTGGAGAGACGAGAAGTCAAACTTCCTTTGGAACAAACTCTGTGGGGTTCAAGCCCTGGTTGGTGACTTGTGCTTTAAGACCCTAGTGCATTGGTTGGTCGAGGTCTAAGCCCAGGTGAGTAGGTTGGTTGGGGGTTTAGGCCTAAATGTGTAGATGGGTGAGGTTCTATGCCTTCTCAGAATCCCATGTAAGTGCCCAATCAGAATATGATGGTCGCATTGAAAAGACAAAAGTCACATTTTTTTTTTTTTTCAGATCCGTCTGACCGCCTCGTTATCGTTGTGTGTATATTTCTCCTCAGTCTGGATGCAATCAGGCTACCAAAAGTGCAAACAATGGGTGACATCATCAGCACTCCGCCCACAAGTGTCAAAACTTGTTTTGGTAGTGAGAGGCACCTACTAGTGTGTGAGGAATGTGTTTGCTGGCTTCATGAATGCTAGCCAAATAGCTAATATTAGTTACGCTAACCCCTTTGCAGTTCCTTGAGCTTTGCTAGCTGTCTTGCTGGTTAGCTAAAGATGTTAGCTACAGTAGTTAACTACTGCCATCAAGTAGTTGTGTTATATTTAGCCTTTTCCACCGATTGCAGAATGGATACTGGCATTTGAATATAATACTGGAAAATTAAATCCGGGCACAATGTGGACATGTTTAAATGTAGGTGAAGACACATGACGTGTTCTGAATTCTATGATCAGAACTCCGGGTGGTCCTTCTGTAGCTCAGTTGGTAGAGCATGGCGCTTGTAACGCCAGGGTAGTGGGTTCGATCCCAGGGATCACCCATACGTAGAATGTATGCACACATGACTGTAAGTCGCTTTGGATAAAAGCGTCTGCTAAATGGCATATATTATTATTATATATTATATTATGATCAGAATACAAACATGTAATTAACTGTCAAGTCTAGTCACAGCCTCGGTGCGTTTGGTTTGGGTTTTAGGCCCCAGTTTGTGGGGTTAGGTTTGACGGTTCAGGCTCTGGTGTGGTGAGTGGCTTTGGTTAAATGAGCAAATCAGCACCTAAGGCACCCAGCATTGTGTGACCCATCTCGTGACTCCATAACACTTACAAAAGCTGTGTGTGTGTGTGTGTGTGCGCTCAGATCATCGCTTGGTCACATCCTAGATCCAGGGTGTCAATCATACGGCCCGGGGTAGTTTGACTGAAACATTTGAATAATGATAAAGCATAATCAATATACTTTTAAATGACTAAAACCAAATTGAATCTGTGTAGAAATGATAATGGAGAAATGATAATGGACCTACATTATTAGCAGCTGGACAGTCAAGAAACGGTAATAATCACCGAAACTAAAGCTAGACAATCGAGGAGTATCTAATTTTAATCGAGGAGTAATTAATTTTGACGACGAGGAAGTTATAACCGATTTTCAGTGCGGCCCTCTGGACCTCGTTGAAGACCGATAGGTTTGACACCCCTGTCCTAGACATTTCAAACATGAATTGATTAGTTGGATGTGTCTGTGTTAAGTTAGCTGTACCCTATATAACTTTAAACGTATGGGTTGTATTTCTATGGTATTTTGCAATGGATAAAAGGCAGGGCGGTGTGTCTGACCTCTTGAGCAACGTTTCCTCGTCAGTCCTGGGGGAAAGATGCTCTGCGAGGAATTCCTGGAGGTGTTTGGTGGATTCCTGGATGATGACGTTTTTTGCATTCAGTAACTTTCATTGATACGGTTCTAGGCCCTAATAGCTTGATGGCTCATCCATTTGTGAAACACTGCACCAAATATGTTTATTTTTTATTTTGTCTTCTTTGGTACATTTCTTTGACAAAGATGGACACGGATGTATACACGAAACGCGTGCTTTCTACTTCAAGTTATTGCCTATTCTCTCTCCACGCGCACATATAAGCGAGCACGTGCTACTTTGTAATAGCACGCGATTTTGAATGACCGTCGTGTAGAAAATGTAAACAAGGCCTTCTCGATCTAACCCTCTTGTTTATTGGGTTAGGGGGATGTCTGTGTGGCTGTTGCCTAATTCTCTCGACTTTTCCCCTACCTTCTGTCACTCCCTTTCTATCTGTCGGTGTACCTCTTTCACATTCCCTCTCTTACTCCTTGACTGCTGTTTTGTGTTTTTGATGTAAACTAAATATCAGTGGTAGTGCACAGTCTGTGATGGGTGCTGCTCAGCCAAACGGTTGTTTTACAATTTAGTCGTACATTTGAAGCAGTCTCGTAATGGGCTGTTGTTGCAGCTCGGATACCACTCTTACAATTGGGGTCGTGGTTGACATCGGATCATTTGTATTTATCGTAGCAGGTAGAGTATTTTCATTGGAGTGCAATGTAGACACTGGGAGACTGTGACCTGTTTTTCGGTACATGAGTTTTGCATAGTTGAAGACGTGCGTGTGTGTCAGTCATGAATAATGGCAGGTTCAGAAGGGATGATCGTGAGGTGTAGTGCATGTGCCAGATGTTTCTCTATAGACTATTATCCACGTACATTTTAGTTTTTGGTTTTGCTGTATCAACAATGTATGGCCAATTCTATTGTAATTTACAACATGGAAGATTGAGCTTTGATGTGTTTGTGGGGTTTTTTTTCACAGGGAGAAGAAGCAGAAGATTCACGACATCAAGAATAATATTAAAGAAGCTATTGAGGTAAGTTTTCGGTTTGAAGCTTTCATATCACTGTGGGTAGGTAGAATAAATGCAATCTAAACCGCTAAGCATGAATCATCAATATTTTATCAATGATTATTGAATATAAGATACCCCAAGACAATCCTGTGTTGTCACCTCGATCTGTATTGATTGTGCGTGTGTGTGTGTGTGTGTGTGTGTGTGTGTCGCTCTTTAGACCATAGTAGCGGCTATGAGTACACTGACGCCTCCCGTTCAGCTCGCCAGTCCACACAACCAATACCGGATCGAATATGTCCTCAATTTAGTCAGTCAGAAGGACTATGAATTCACATCTGTGAGTATGACAATGTTTCTACCACCCACACACAGAACATTATAGATTGTCATGGTCTTTTCATGAATGTACAGTGTATACACGCCTGTGTGAGTAAGCACATTATTTTCTTGTGTGTACCGTGCATGTGCACACACGGTACCAGTCAAAAGTTTGGACACGCTTACTCCTTCCAGGGTTTTCCTTTGTTTTTAATATTTTCTACATTGTAGAATAATAGTCAAGGCATCAAAACTATGAAATAACACACATGGAATCATGTAGTAACCAAAAAAAGTGTTAAATATATTTGAGATTCTTCAAAGTAGCCACCCTTTGCCTTGATGACAGCTTTGCACACTCTTGGCATTCTCTCAACCAGCTTCTCACACCTGGATTATGGAACATTTGCCCGTTTTATTATTTAAAACATTCTTCAAGCTCTGTCAAATTGATTTTGATCATTGCTAGACAACCATTGTCAGGTTTTTTTATTTTATTTTACCTTTATTTAACTAGGCAAGTCAGTTAAGAACAAATTCTTATTTTCAATGACTGCCTAGGAACAGTGGGTTAACTGCCTGTTCAGGGTCAGAACGACAGATTTGTACCTTGTCAGCAACCTTCCGGTTACTAGTCCAACCACTAGTCCAACCACTAGGCTACCCTGCAGCCCGTCTTGCCATAGATCTTCAAGTATATTTAAAAACTGTAACTCGGCCACTCAGGAACGTTCACTGTCTTCTTGGTAAGCAACTCCAGTGTAGATTTGGCATTGTGTTTTAGGTTACTGTCCTGCTGACATGTAAATTAATCTCCCAGTGTCTGGTGGAAAGCAGACTGAACTAGGTTTTTGCATGTGCTTGACTCAATTCCGTTTCTTTTTTTTTTGTCCTGAAAAAGTCCAGAATCCTTAATGATTACAAGCATACCCATAACATGATGCGGCCACCACTATGCTTGAAAATTGGGAGAGTGGTACTCGGTAATGAATTGGATTTGCCCCAAACATAAGTGTTCAGGTCAAAAAGTGAATTGCTTTGCCACATGTTTAGCAGTATTACTTTTAGTGCCTTGTTGCAAACAGGATGCATGTTTTGGAATATTTTTATTCTGTACAGGCTTCCTCCTTTTCACTCTGTCAATTAGTTTAGTATTGTGGAGTAACAATGTTCTTGATCCATCCTCAGTTTTCTCCAAACACAGCCACTATTGTAACTGTTTTAAAGTCACCATTGGCCTCATGGTGAAATCCCTGAGCAGTTTCCTTCCTCTCCGGCAACATTGTTAGGAAGGACGACTGTATCTTTGTAGTGACTGGGTGTATTGATACACCATCCAAAGTGCAATTAGTGACTTCATGCTTAAAGGGATATACAATGTCTGCTTTTTAAATTTTTTACCCATCTACCAATAGGCGATTGTCTTTGTGAGGCATTGGAAAACCTCCCTGGTCTTTGTGGTTGAATCTGTGTTTGAAACTCACTGCTCGACTGAGGTTACCGTACAGATAATTAGATTTGTGTAAACATTTCGAAAAGCTTGACTCCACTTTGACATTATGGAGTATTGTGTGGAGGCTAGTAAACCATTTTAAAATTCTGGCTGTAACACAACAAAATAGCAGGGGGGGTCTAGGGGTGTGAATACATTCTAAAGGCACTGTAAATGCTGTTCATGTTCCCTTAGGAAGGCCCATCCAGCAGTCCCTGTTGCAGGTGCCAGCCTCATGGTACTGGTAGCTCTGGGATGTGGTACAGTACAGTAGTAATTAGCAGTTAGGGCCTCTATGGGATGCCTATTAACTAATGGACTGCCCTGAGGGAAGGCCTGGAGGTCTCTGAGTACCACTGACACTGATTGCCTTTTAACGCCCCTAAATATCTCTCTGGGACCCACGTGTCAGAGTCCCACTGGGACCCACACCTGAACAAACCGAGTGCTTTCTGGTAGGACTTCGCCGGAAGGGACGTAAGGACTCTGTAACAGTTAAGCAGGTAGCAGGGTTCTGCATAAGTCGAAAACATAGGCCATTGAATTGCATTTCAAATGGATTTCTCGATGCTTTGGGAAACTTAGTTACACGTTGATCACAGGAACCTTGTAAATGTTTTTTTGATTGAATAGTGTGCGCCACGGCGAGTTTTACCGGCTTGCAGTGTTCGGTGGCGCACACTATTCAATCAAAAAAAAACATTTACAAGGTTCCTGTGATCAACGTGTAGCTAAGTTTCCCAAAGCATCGAGAAATCCATTAGAAATGCAATTCAATGGCCTATGTTTTCGGCTTATCCAGAACCCTAGGACAGACGACAACATGTTGTCACTCATCGACATGAAAACAACGGATTGGTTAATGCTTTGCATATATTTTGCTGTTGCTACGTGTTAATTTAGGTCCACGTGAGAGTCTTCGGCTGATGCAAAGTGATCGTTTACAGTTGAGTGGTTGCATCCCTACCATTGCACCGTAGACAGTCATTGAAGATTGCTTTGTCTTTCTTCTGGGCCGAGCACACCTGCCATAACATCGCTCTCTGAGTATGGGTGTGTAGGGCCACATGTGAAGGCGATGTGATTGTCTGCTGCCTTGCTCTGTGGTTTTTGGATCTCTGTGATTTTTAGAGTCCCCCCAACTCTCCTCCATCAGGAGCTAAGGTCAGACAGTGTAACTCTCTCTCCCTCCCTCCTCTCTGGCACCCCCCAGGGCGGAGAGGAAACCGGTTCTACTGGTCACCTGATCTCAGAGTACATGTAGAAAAAAAAGAAAGGATGAGGAAAAGGAGGCGGCCTTTAGATGTGGGTGTTTCTGGGGGTAGTTTGTACAGTTATCTACTGTCTGGGCTATTTGCTTCTAGTTAATTTTGTGTTTTAAGATGTCGTCTTTGTTGTGGTATGGGCTTTATTTTCGGACAGCTGATTTCTCGGCTGATGATAATGGAAGTCTTATAGGTTGTCTGAACGCCAATAAAATGTCAGTTTTCTAAAATGCAAAGCTACCAGGCAACTTCCTTTCCCATGTCTCTCGCTACATGAAGATACTGTAGTAGTGTTGACCATAGAGGTGGAACGCTAGTGAGGAGATTCCCATTCAGCCACATATTGCGCAAGGTTTTTGAGTAGCACGTGCTACGTTATAGATTGTCGTTTTAGAAACCAGGTAAAAGCAACCAGCCATGGAAACGGAGCCATGGCCTTCTGATAAACCTCAACTTGACAATTTGTCCCTTTGCTTCAAAAAAAAAGTAGTTAAAGGAATATCAAGCTCCCTGTGATAGGTTTTGTTGTTGCAAAAACAACATTTGTGTATTTGAGAAAGGCCATCCCAAAGGATGAAGTGGAAATGATAAAATAAAAAGGAAATATGGGTGAAGTTGGCAAATATTTCCTTTCTTTTTCAGGCATTAGACCTGCCTAATTCTCACTTAAAACATCATTTTTTTCTGTGTAATAGGCTAAATCACATCTGTTAACATCTGACTTCAGAGTGATCTATTCTTGCAATTTGTAGTCTGACATTCCAGATTTAGATATGGTAAGTAGTTTGGATGTAGTGGACTACTTTTTCCAAAGTATCTTTAGTTAATGAAACTACTTTTTTAAAGGGTAGCCTTAGTGTAGCTTCACTTCTTCCAGAGTGAAGTAATTGGCAGCATGGTAAACTGTATTTTCAGAGTATCTTCCCGAACACTACAAAGCCGGTGAGCGGAGGCAAACAATATAGCACTGAGTTGTGGCCCCAAAGGATTCTGGTTTGGCTGCTGTAATGCAATAAGGAGTTAGCAAGGGAGTTATTTTTCTCTTAAGCGCATGACTGATGATAAAGGAGGACTCTGTTACTAAGACACATAATGAGTGCTCTTTTTTTATGGAGTGGATGCAGGGATTTCGGGTAACCCAAGCCAGACAAAAAAGTGGGACAAATATGCTGGGCAGCGAAAGCTAAATGTTATGTTTGTGTGTGTGTGGCCCAATTGTTCCACAATAGTCTAGTTGTCCAGAAGCCTTTATTTTATACAGGACACAGTTTCCTGTTTACCTTCAAGGTCCAAATGGAGGCGGACGAAGGGAGATTTGAGACAATCTTTTTGGCCCTCTGAATGTTGATAAGCTATGTGGGCATTCCCACTTTATGCGAAAGATATCAAACAAGGATGTAACAGATTAGCCATTCGATATGAGTTGACTCCCCTGTTTACACCTGCACCACTTTTGTTTGCCGAGTCAAAGTAATGAAAAAGGTTTCATTCAATATTTTTATGGGATTTTAACGTGATTATTTAGGGTTTAAGTCTGTGATACCTGTCAAAGATGACCCTCCTAAGCCTGTCGACCATACGCAATCTTAAATTCTCCTCGTTGAAGGAAATGTTGAAAAACATGCCTTGTTTTTAACTTTTAAGGCACAATCTGTAATTTCAACGGCCTGACTAATGTCACTTGGTTTTTCCTATATTGAAGCTCCCCTTGGCTGTTACCCTCACTGGCCACAGAACCTGTTCTCCAGTCAATAAATGCCAGATCCCTAATAGGTGTGCTGCCCCATTGGAATGTAATTCTTCCCACCCCTATTTACCTATTCTACATGTACACACGCTCTAGCCAAGCACAAAGCACACAGCATGTGGTGTCAACAAAAGAGGCCGCACATCTCAGTGCCCTCAAACACCGCATGGATGGACAGTGTCCTCTTTCTCGACCTGCTTTAATTCAATTGATCCCCTCTCTCTCTCTCTCTCTCTCTCTCTCTCTCTCTTCCTCTCACATACTATTTCTCCCTTTCAGGAGTTTTATGAGAATGCGAAGACTCTCTGGCAGGACGAGGGCGTGAGGGTGTGTTTTGAGAGATCCAATGAGTACCAGCTGATCGACTGTGCGCAGTAGTAAGTATGCCCTGCACCACATGCCGAGAGAGGACCAGCAGTCTTTAGTAGCTCCAGTGCCCTTATACAGGCCTGTGTTGTTGAACATAAACAGTCTAGGCCAAAGATTAGGGGCACGTATAGCACACTACCCAATCTGAAACGTATTCAATTTCATCAAAACTTTATTGTGCAAAGCAATTCTTGTGAGACTGTCCTGGTTTTCTGTGACACCTGGCAACATAACGGGCAAAGGGTCCTGCCTGAAAAAATGGCCCTTAAATTTCTTTGTGTTCCTATTGCTGTGGCTGAGGGTCTGTGTAAAAGGACCCAGGAAGTGCTGTGTGATAGCGAGCTCTGTCATGGAAGTTACCCTGCAGCTCCTCATCGCGTCTCAGTGCGCACACACCACAGTATGACATCCCCCGAGCTGTCTGCATCAACAATGCCACCACTCTCTGCCTGTGTGTGTGTGTCTCTGCCTCTCTCCCTAGTACTCTCTCACTCCGCGCGCTCCCTCGTACTCACTTGCGCGCTCTCACACACGTTCTCTTCTTTCTTTTCCTCTCCTTCATGCTTTCTCTCTCAACTGTTGTGTGGCTCCATCTCCGCATCTGTGATGTAGGATATTTGCAGCGACAGGTACCAAAAATGGCAGGTTCTGAGTCATAAGGGGTAAGCAGAGATTTCACCAGCGGTTGGATAGGTGGTGGGGGGGGAGTACACCACTTAACCACAGTGACTGGCGCCTCAGAGTTAAATCTGTTATGGTGGTGTTAGGGATGCACGGCCCGATGTCTAGTTCAACGCCGATGTGCAGATCCGATGTCAAAGCTGACGTGCACACCTATATTACGTAGGCACATGACGTAATGACGCCACAACACATACTGCACTACGCGTGCAACACAGCATTCCTAACCTGGCCCACAACGTCTGCCGGGTGGATCTGTTTTGACGTTTCAAAGGAAGATAACAGAAAAGCCATATGCAACGTTTGTGCCGCTATTATTTCCAGAGGGGAGAAAGTGAAATCTTTGAATACCACAAACCTAATTACTCATTTGAACGTGCATCACCCCCCAGACGTTAAGGCGGCTACTTGGAACAAAAGCAGAAAAAGACCGAAGTGCACACTTCCAAGAACTAAAGTGGAACAGTAGTTTTGAACGAGTAAGAACATTTCATCGGGACAACTCAAAGGCGAAATCCATTAACGGCAAAATAATGGTATATATTCCCCTTGACAATCAACTGTTCTCTGTCGTGGATGATGTTGGCTTTTGCTGACTGGTGGAGCACTTCGAGACCCGGTGCACACTACCAAGTAGGAGCTATTTTTCAGATGTTGCCCTACTGGAGTGACACAGTATTGTTGAAATGCACATCCCTGAGCTACTTGCAATGGGCGTCACTGCTATTAGCTCCACCACTGACATTTGGACCAGCGATGTCAGCCCCATGAGCATGCTGAGTCTGACAGCACAGTGGGTGGACGAGGATTTCGTACTGAGGAAAGCCGTATTGCACGCTCAATAATGTGCTGGTTCTCATACCGCTGCTGCCATTTCAATGGCATTTGAGAACATGTTTGAAACATGAAGACACTCCTAGCTCCATTCAAACAACTGACTGGATAAATAAGTTTGACTGCAGCAGACGTGATACCCTCTGTCATGGCATTGAAACACCTGCTCAACAAAACTGCCAACAGACCGTGGGGTTAAAACTTGTAAAAGTACTAGAGGCTGTGAACAAGTGATTCGGTGGCATTCTCTCTGAGCCTCTTTACTGTGTCTCCACCAAGCTCGATTCTAGGTAACAAGGACCGCTACTTCCATGCAGACAAGAAACAGGGTTTACGTGAAATGTTAGACACAGCTGGACAAGATGTAAACGGACACAATGACAGTGCGCACCGACGAAGAGGACCCACAACAGAAGAGGCCACAGACAGAGCTGAAACTTCACTGCTTGACATGTACGATGAAACCCTCTTTGGGAATGGAACGACTGAACAAATGAACAACGAAACGGCACAGCAAGTGAAAGAAATAGGTTTTGATGAGGTTTTACTGGTAATGGGGACATGCGTAACTGCACACACACTGACCAAAAATATCTTTTTGCTGCGTGTTTCAACTATTTAACTGTACTAGAATGCTTGAAAGGCCGCTCAAATGTTTTATATCGTTATTGTTTTTTTTGGCAAGGAAAATATCGATATCGGACAAAAATGTAATCAGTGCATCCCTAGTGGAGTTTGATTGCTGCGTATCTGATTGTGTTACTTAACAGTCGAGGACAACCCCTTCAGGTGGTTCAGATGGTCCAGTCCAGTTTTGGCCCCTCCCTCTCTCCCATTCACTCTCTCACTACCTCACTCCTGCTCTCTCTACCTTTCACTCATTCACTCCTCCCTCTCCTGCTCTTTCTTTCACTCACTCTCCTGCTTCCTCTCTCCCAGTCCCTCTTTCTCTCACTCGCTCCCCCTGTTCTCTTCCCTTTTCTTTCTCTCCCTGGCTACTCTAGTCACACAAGATTTTGAGCTGATAGTCTATTTATAGAGCCTGTGGTTCTGTCTCTATGGCAACCGTGCTGGAGGCCAGGGAGCTATTTTAGAATCTGCTCTGTAATGTCACTACTTTCTGTTTGTCTTTTGGGTTCAGGCCGGTGGGCCAGGTCAAGTTTGTGAGTGTGAACCTTTGTGGAAGGAGAGTTTACAGCTTTTACAACATTTATTCTATAACAAGCAGGAAAGGAAAAGAGCATTAATCTTCTGGAGTCTTTATAGTTATCTCTGGCCATCTTTGTTGCCATAACAAAGAATGGTTAAATGTGCACGTACACACAATCTCTCTGTGTTTGTCCTAGTTTAGAGCTAGGTGATGTGGCCTAAAATTCATATCACTTTTTAAAAATTAATTTTTTACATTTATGGGTGATCCACAATACATATCTAGATTTAAAATGTTCTCTCTAAATAAGCGTTGTTGTCCAATTTTAAAGGTCAAATACACTGCATTTCAAACAGTCAGCGATAATCTATTGAATTCAGAGTGAAGTTATAAGCCTCCCACAACTACAAGACCCAGTAATGTAATTAGTTTATCAAAATAGTTTAACCTGTTTTTTTTTTTGTGCAATAATCACTGATCTGGCTTTCGACTCTGTATATGAAAATGTCCTTTTTGTTATACATTTAACTAGAACCATGCATAATACACATTCACTAGTAATGATTCACTTTTTTGTAGCAGGCATCTGGCTATAGAAAATTAAAACAAGTCTCATCGACAATCTCTCAAGCCCCCGAGCTAGTGATCAGCCAGCAAATCTTTATATTTAAAGTTTAGCCAATTTGGATATATGTGCTCGCGAACAGGGTTGAAGAGTTGAAGTATGAACACACAATTGTTATGAACGTTATGAACACCTGTCCACTTTGTTCAGATGTTGTTCAGATGTTGAAATCAATTGGTCTACTTTATTTCTCAGAAAGAGAAGGAGTTGTCAATTTCTTGTATAATTGTGTTTTATGCTTATTGCATATTTATAAAAACAGACTAGACAGCTCGTATACCAGTATTTGGCTAAAATACTTATAGCAGTGCACCAATGCCGCACGCGACAAACTGCGCATTCATTTTTCCAGAATCAATGTTCATTGATACTCTCGTTTTAGTAGTGTCTGCTCTGTGCCGCAATTTGAGTAGTTGAGACATATAAAACGGGTGTAGTTTGAAAAGTTAACTTATCCTCGATTCCGGTAAAATAATGTCTCAATGTGTTTTGGTGTCCATATAACCGATTCTGTTGGACCAAACCTGAAATGCAAAAATAGCCCGTTGAAACCGGAAAACGCTTGTCAGAGAGGAATACGTGATCTCTTAAACTTGATGGCGTGAGATGCGAAGGGAGGGAGGGACTTGGTGTGTGTAAACCATAGAGGAAGAGGCGACGCGAGAGGTTTCATTCTCGCACAAAGTCTTAAATAAGGCAAATTATTTTCTATGACCTTATTTTGGACATAAGTTTGTCGCCTCTGACTTTCGGACTCCCATTGTTAGGGTGGAGACGTGCATCTCGTCATATTAAGATCTCTGGTGTAAATGGGAAGGTGCACAGAGGAGCGAAGGGGACAAGACCAAAAAATATGACACGAGTACAAGCGGACAAGCGCTATTAAACACTAAAAGCTAACAAAATCTCGATTTTTGCGATACAGGCATTTGGATTGTCACGCAAAAACATACATTGAAAATGAATTCGTTATATCGCCTAGTTCTAGCCCTCTAGGTTCTTAGGTCTCTCCCAGTGAGTGCCGACTCATTCCTGCCATGGCTCACCTGTAGTTAGGCCTGCCCCATTCCACCCCACCGTGTCACATTCCTGGTTATCCAGAGGCTCGGCATTCCTCTGTGTTAAGTAGGCCTGTGAGACCAGGCCAGCATTTGTCTGTCACACCCTGTTTGTGACGTTCAGTTGTATTAGCCACTCTCTATAGGGACTGTTTAAACCCAAGTGAAATATCAGTTGTTAACGTATGCATTGGAATGGGACATTCGTTTCAAAGTCGGTATGACTACAGGACTGGAAACATTGCCGTTCCTATAATCTGTAAGTTTCTCTACAAATGTATGCTAGTGTTTCTCTCCACCCCCCTGGTTCCTGACCTGGACCAACACTGGTCCCTAGGATGTTAATAACTGGCTGCTCAGTTAGCTGACACTGATTTGAATCAGCTTTCAAGTTAACTAACGGACAACAATATTTTATGTACGTGTAGTTAAATAATTCTACATATATTCCTAATTTACTCTTTCTGCAAGTGCTGGATTTTCACCCACAGCGGCGAAATCCACCATTCACTGTGATCCTACCTCCAACACAGATGTCCACAGACTAACCCATCTTTCTCAGTATAGTGCCATTTTGCTACTTCCTTTTACAAATGCATCCCTCCATTTTACTGGTGATGTCTTACGAGGGTCCTGAACCTCCCTATTTCTAAAATGTTATACTGATATTGCCCTAAAATAAATACTTTATCTAAGAGTATAATAATGATATTTCCCATTTGACTGGTCACGGTTTTTCAGATCCCCTAACAGTACAGTTTTCAAATCCATCTGAATCCTGATATTATAACATAACAACCATTCCTGGACCTGAGTCCAAAAGCGAGCCACCGATGAGTAATACCAGAAAAGATGTTCTATTGATTCTGTTTCCTCGTGGCACAAGGCTAACTTTTCAATGCCCCATATATTGAGCTTTCTTTTTGTGGCAAGTATTTTATGTAATAGCTTAAATTAAAACGAATGGATTCATTGCTGAGTTGTTTTATTTATCAGAAAATAAACCAGATGCCAAGGTATTGGGACATAAAAAACCTGTTCCCAAGCGACTTTAATTTTACATACAGCCTCTGTGGGGCGGCAGGGTAGCCTAGTAGTTAGAGCGTTGGACTAGTAACCGGAAGGCTGCAAGTTCAAACCCCCGAGCTGACAAGGTACAAATCTGTCGTTCTGCCCCTGAACAGGCAGTTAACCCACTGTTCCTAGGCAGTCATTGAAAATAAGAATTTGTTCTTAACTGACTTGCCTAGTTAAATAAAGGTAAAATAAATAAAAAACTCTTACTTCGCAAGTCCTAGTTTTTATCTAAAATGGCCTCCAAAGAGGAAGGTGTGATGGCTTACTGCAGGTTAGTCTCTCTTGCACAAAGATAGTTGGAGAAACACACAGGTCTATATAATGCTATTGAACTCAGTGGTTTCTACCTGTCCCCAAACAGAAAAGCTTCCCCTAAGGCTCACTCACTGCCCCTGCTAACTGTTGATGGGAATTCCGCCATTTTGTCCTGTTCATCCTTCTGAATCTCTGTTTCTTTCTTCTCAGCTTTCTAGACAAGATTGATATTGTGAAGCAGAGTGACTACACTCCCACTGATCAGGTGAGTTTCCGTTGTCTCAATGCCGCCATTACCAGAGACCCTGGGATACATCTTAAATCTAACTTTATTTGTCAAATGTGCCAAATACAACCGGTGTAGACCTTACCGTGAAATGCTTACTTACAAGCCCTTAACCATCAATGCAGTTCAAGAAATAGTTAAGAAAATATTTACTAAATAAACAAAAGTAAAAAATAAAAATAAATAAAAAAGTAACACAATAAAAAAGAATAACGAGGCTATATACAGGGGGTACCGGTACCGAGTCAATGTGCAGGGGTACAGGTTATATGAGGCAATTTGTAGGTAGGGGTAAAGTGACTATGCATAGATAATAAACAGCGAGTAGCAACAGTGTAAAAATAAAGGGAGGGGGTGTCAATGTTAATAGTCTGGGTGGCCATTTGATTAATTGTTCAGCAGTCTTATGGCTTGGGGGTAGAAGCTGTTAATGAGCCTTTTGGACTTAGACTTGGCGCTCCGGTACAGCTTGCCATGCGGTAGCAGAGAGAACAGTATGACTTGGGTTACTGGAGTCGTTGACAATTTTTTTTTCACCTTCCTCTGACACCGTCTAGTATATAGGTCCTGGATGGCAGGAAGCTTGGCCCCAGTGATGTACTGGGCCGTATGCACTACCCTCTGTAGTGCCTTACGGTCAGATGCGGAGCAATTGCCATACCGGTCAGGGTGCTCTCGATGTGTAGCTGTAGAACTTTTTGATCTGGGGACCCATGCCAAATCTTCTCAGTCTCCTGAGGGGGAAAAGGTGTTGTCCTGCCCTCCTCATGACTGTCTTGGTGTGTTTGGACCATAATAGTTTGTTGGTGGACACCAAGGAACTTGAAACTCTCGACGGGGGCCTGTTCGGCCCGCCTTTTCCTGTAGTCAACGAACAGCTCCCTTGTCTTGCTCACATTGAGGGAGAGGTTGTTGTCCAAGCACAACACTACCAGGTCTCTGACCACCTCCCTATCGAATTTCTCATCGTTGTCATGGTGATCAGGCCTACCACTGTGTCGTCATCAAACTTAATGATGGTGTTAGTCGTGCTTGGCCACGCAGTCGTGGGTGAACACGGGAGTACAGGAGGGGACAATTTTTTTTACATTTTTAATTTCTCCTTTATTTAACCAGGTAGGCTAGTTGAGAACAAGTTCTCATTTGCAACTGCGACCTGGCCAAGATAAAGCATAGCAATTCGACACATACAACAACACAGAGTTACTCATAGAATAAACAAAACATAGTCAATAATACAGTAGAACAAATGAAAGCAAGTCTATGTACAGTGAGTGCAAATGAGGTAAGATACGGGAGTTAAGGCAATAAATAGGCCATGGTGGTGAAGTAATTACAATATAGCAATTAAACACTCGAATGGTAGATGTGCAGAAGATGAATGTGCAAGTAGATACTTGGGTGGGAAGGAGCAAGATAAATAAATAAATACTGTATGGGGATGAGGTAGGTAGGTAGATGGGCTGTTTACAGATGGGCTATGTACAGGTGCAGTGATCTGTGAGCTGCTCTGACAGCTGGTGCTTAAAGCTAGTGAGGGAGATATGAGTCTCCAGCTTCAGAGAATTTTGCAGTTCGTTCCAGTCATTGGCAGCAGAGAACTGGAAGGAAAGACAACCAAAGGAGGAATTGGCTTTGGGGGTGACCAGTGAGATATACCTGCTGGAGCGCGTGCTACGGGTGGGTGCTGCTATGGTGACTAGTGAGCTGAGATGAGGCGAGACATTACCTAGCAGAGACTTGTTGATAACCTGTAGCCAGTGGGTTTGGCGATGAGTATGAAGCAAGGCCAACTAACGAGAGCGAACAGGTCGCAACGGTGGGTAGTGTATGGGACTTTGGTGACAAAACGGTTGGCACTGTGATAGACTGCATCCAGTTTGTTGAGTCGAGTGTTGGAAGCTATTTTATAGAAAACATCACCGAAGTCGAGGATCTGTAGGATGGTCAGTTTTACGAGGGTATGTTTGGCAGTATGAGTGAAGGATGCTTTGTTGCGATATAGGAAGCCAATTCTAGATTTCATTTTGGATTGAAGATGCTTAATGTGAGTCTGGAAGGAGAGATTACAGTCTAACCAGACACCTAGGTATTTGTACTTGTCCACGTATAAGTCCGAGCCGTCCAGAGTAGTGATGCTGGATGGGCGAGCAGATGCGGGCAGTGATCGGTTGAATAGCATGCATTTAGTTTTGCGTTTTAAGAGCAGTTTGAGGCCACGGAAGGAGAGTTGTATGGCATTGAAGCTTGTCTGGAGGTTAGTTAACACAGTGTCCAAAGAGGGGCCAGAAGTATACAGAATGGTGTTGTCTGCGTAGAGGTGTACCAGAGAGTCACCAGCAGAGAGAGCAACATCATTGATGTATACAGAGAAGAGAGTTGGCCTGAGGATTGAACCCTGTGGCACCCCCATAGACTGCCATAGGTCTAGACAACAGGCCCTCCGATTTGACACACTGAAATCTATCTGAGAAGTAGTTGGTAAACCAGGCAAGGCAATCATTTGAGAAACCACGGCTGTCGAGTCTGCCAATAAGAATGACAGAGTCGAAAGCCTTGACCAGGTAGATGAATACGGCTGCACAGTAATGTCTCTTATCCATGGCGGTCATGATGTTGTTTAGGACCTTGAGCGTGACTGAGGTGCACCCATGATCAGCTCTGAAACCAGATTGCATAGCGGAGAAGGTACGTTGGATTTGAAATGGTCGGTAATCTGTTTGTTAATTTGGCTTTCAAAGACCTTAGAAAGACAGGGTAGGATAGATATAGGTCTGTAGCAGTTTGGGTCGAGTGTCACCCCCTTTGAAGAGGGGGATGACCGCGGCAGCTTTCCAATCTTTGGGAATCTCAGACGATACGAAAGAGGTTGAACAGGCTAGTAATAGGGGTTGCAACAATTTGGGTAGATTTTAGAAAGAGAGGGTCCAGATTGTCTAGCCCGGCTGATTTGTAGAGGTTCAGATTTTGCAGCTCTTTCAGAACATCAGCTATCTGGATGTGGGTAAAGGAGAAATGGTTTGGGGCTTTGGTGGGTTGCTGTGTAGGATCCCAGGCAGTTGACCGGGGTAGGGGTAGCCAGGTGGAAAGCATGGCCAGCCTTAGAGAAATGCTTATTGAAATTCTCAATTATAGTGGATTTATCGGTGGTGACAGTGTTTCCCAGCTTCAGAGCAGTGAGCAGCTGGGAGGAGATGCTCTTATTCTCCATGGACTTTAGTGTCCCAGAACTTTTTTGAGTTAGTACTACAGGATGCAATTTTCTGTTTGACGAAGCTAGCCTTAGCTTTCTTAACTTCCCTGAAAAGTTGCGTATCACGGGGGCTATTCGACGCTAATGCAGAACGCCACAGAATGTTTTTGTGCTGGTCAAGGGCAGACAGGTCTGGACGGAACGAAGGACTATATCTACTCCTAGTTCTACATTTTTTTGAATGGGGCATGCTTATTTAAGATGGTGTGGAAGGCACTCTTAAAGAATAGCCAGGCATCATCTACTGACGGGATGAGGTCAATGTCATTCCAGGATACCCCGGCCAGGTCAATTAGAAAGGCCTGCTCGCTGAAGTGTTTTAGGGAGTGTTTGACAGTGATGAGGGGTGGTCATTTGGTCGCAGACCCATTACGGATGCAGGCGATGAGGCAGTGGTCGCTGAGAGCTTGATTGAAAACAGCAGAGGTGTATTTGGAGGGCGAGGGTGCCCGTGTTTACGGATTTGGAGTTGTACCTGGTAGGTTCATTGATAATTTGTGTGAGATTGAGGGCATCAAGCTTGGTTTGTAGGATGGCCGAGGTGTTAAGCATGTCCCAGTTTAGGTCACCTAGTAGTACGCGCTCAGAAGATAGATTGGGGGCAATCAATTCACATATGGTATCAAGGGCACAGCTGGGGGCAGAGGGAGGTCTATAGCAAGTGGCAACCGTGAGAGACTTGTTTCTGGAAAGGTGCATTTTTAGAAGTAGAACCTCCAAATTGTTTGGGTACAGACTTGGATAGTAATACAGAACTCTATAGGCTATCTTTGCAGTAGATTGCAACACCGCCCTCTTTGGCAGTTCTATCTTTGGTCTGAAAATGTTAGTTAGCGATGGAGATTTCAGGGTTTTTCAGACACGGCTAAGACATCCGGGTTGGCAGAGTGTTCTAAAGCAGCGAGTAAAACAAACTTAGGGAGTGGGCTTCCAATGTTAACATGCATGAAACCAAGGCTTTTACGGTTACAGAAGTCAACAAATGTGAGCACCTGGGGAGTGGGTGTGGAGGTAGGCACTGCAGGACCTGGATTAACCTCTACATCACCAGAGGAGAAGTAGGATAAGGGTACGGCTAAATGCTATACGAACTGGCCGTCTAGCACGTTCGGAACAGAGAGTAAAAGGAGCAGGTTTCTGGGCACGAAAGCATAGGTTCAAGGCATAGTGTACAGACAAAGATAAGGTAGGATGTGAGTACATTGGAGGTAAACCTAGGCATTGAGTAATGATGAGAGAGATATAGTCTCTAGAGACATTTAAACCAGGTGATGTCATCGCATATGTAGGAGGTGGGACAACATGGTTGGTTAAGGCATATTGAGCAGGGCTAGAGGCTCCACTTTGAAATAAGACAGTAATCACTAACCAGGACAGTAATGGACGAGGCATATTGATATTAGAGAGAGGCATGCGTAGCCAAGTGAACATATGGGTCCAGTGAGTGGTTGGGCTGACTGGGACCACAGCGATTCTGACAGTTAGCAGGCTAAACAAGCTAGCAGTTAGCAGACCGGGGCAGGCAAGCAAGCAGTAAGCAGGGGCTAGCAGTTAGCAGACCGGGGTAGGCAAGCTAGCAGTTAGTAGACTGGGGCTAGCAAGTTAGCCTTTGGGGGACGTCACAATGGGGGTAAGTCTGTTTTTGCCTCTTCGTGCGGTGACGTCGATAGACCAGTCGTGGAATTGGTAGGGTTCCAAGTAGCTGTAGGTGGCTAGCAGAATGGGCCTTCAGCGGGCATCGTGCCTGAGGGGCCTGTTGGAATCCTCAGGCAGATTATGTCGGGATTCCAGTCGTAGAGGATCGGCGGGGTTCATTGCCCCGTACCGGCAGTGGAAGGGGTCCGGATATTGTAGCCCAGGAGTGGGCTTCGGTGGTAGCACAGGAGCCCTGGCCGAGCTAGCTTCAGGCTAACTTAGCACCCACCTCTGAAGGGCCCCAGTGTTGAGGATCAGCATGGCAGACGTGTTGTTGCGTTCCCTTACCAACTGGGGGTGGCCCGTCAGGAAGTCCAGGATCCAGTTGCAGAGGGAGGTGTTTAGTCCCAGGGTCCTTAGCTTAATGATGATCTTTGTGGGCACTATGGTGTTAAACGTTGAGCTGTAGTCAATGAACAGCATTCTTACATAGGTCTTCCTTTTGTCCAGGTGGGAAAGGGCAGTGTGGAGTGTGATTTGAGATTGCGTCATCTGTGGATCTGTTGGGGTGGTATGTGAATTGGCGTCTAGGGTTTCCCGGGAGGATGGTGTTAATGTGAGCCATGACCAGCCTTTCAAAGCACTCCATGTCTACTGATGCAAGTGCTATGGGGCGGTAATCATTTAGGCAGGTTACCTTCACTTTCTTGGGCACAGGGACTATGGTAGTCTGCCAGTATTACAGACTCGGTCAGGGAGAGGTTGAAAATGTCAGTGAAGACACTTGCCAATTGGTCCGTGCATGCTTTGAGTACACGTCCTGGTAATCCGTCTGGCCTTGTGAATGTTGACCTGTTTAAAGGTCTTGCTCATATCGGCTACAGAGAGTGTGATCACACAATCGTCCGGAACAGCGGGTGCTCTCATGCATGCTTCAGTGTTGCAGTCCTTCATCTTACCAGACGTAGCTACTCTGTCCTGCCAATGCACGGAAAACCCAGACACCTCTATATTATCCGTATCATCGTTCAGCCACGACTCAGTGAAACATAAGATATTAGTTTTTAATGTCTCGTTGGTAGGATAGTCTTGATCGTAAATCACCCAGTTTTTGCACGTTGGCCAATAGTACCCCCCCCCGCCCCCAGTGATTGCACGTTGGCCAATAGTACGCATGGTAGTGGCAGTTTACCCACTCGCCGATGAATTCTCACAAGTCACCCAGACCCCTGTATTTCCTTATTTTCTTCATGGGAATGATGGGAATTTAGGCCTGGTTTCAGGAAAGCAGTATGTCCTTAACGTATGACTCATTAAATAACACAATTTCGTGCTGTTTTGAGGTGAGTAATCGCTGTTCTGTCCAGAATTTATTTTCTGTCATAAGAGATGGTAGCAGCAACATTATATACAAAATAAGTTAAAACACTGCGGGGGAAAAAATAGCTCAGTTGGTTAGGAGCCTGTAGAAATGACAGCCATCCCCTACGGCGCCATTATAATTACACCCTATTCCCTGTATAGTGCACTACTTTTGGCCAGAGACCTCAATTGGAGAGAGATGCCTACTGTACTCCATCAACATTTCATAATATTGATTGATATTGATAAATATAAAGCAGATGAATGACTCCAGTCTGTCTTTTGTCATCTCTCAGGACCTACTGAGATGCCGAGTGCTCACCTCTGGGATCTTTGAAACCAGATTTCAGGTGGACAAAGTAAATTTCCAGTGAGTATAACCCAGGGTTATCATCGCATTCGGTTATTAGTACAATGCTCAAAGAGAAATCTCCAACCCGGCCCTGCAGACGTTTACGAGTCCATACAGTGCAGCGAACATGTGATTCATCACTACGCCACAAGGTGGTAGTGTGTGGCATTTGTCTCACTTTGCCATTTCTTCAACAGCATGTTTGATGTTGGCGGGCAAAGGGATGAACGTCGGAAATGGATCCAGTGCTTTAATGGTAACATTTGTTTTTCCATTTGATCTGGCCAACCCAATAGAGAGTAACTCACAATTCGGATCTCATTTTATAGATCATTTTTAGTCTAGAAGGGTCTTAGTCTGTATTCTCGTTCCTCTAAAGGTTTCCCGTATTTTCCTACCATCGCTTTTCTGCTATGACTGTGTGTTTCGATCTTAGGCTTAAACCCGAAGTGCCTTTTGACTGTGTCATTGATTGCCGTTTACAAAACCAGTTTGCCTGTGCCCTTCCTCCCTCTGTCTTCCCCACTAGATGTAACAGCCATTATTTTCGTGGTGGCCAGTAGCAGCTACAACATGGTGATCCGGGAGGACAATCAGACCAACCGTTTACAGGAGGCTCTCAATCTATTCAAGAACATTTGGAACAACAGGTGACGCACAAATGCACGCACACACCAGTGGCGGTCGGTGCCGTTCATTGTGCTTCTTTTCTTTTCTATTACAGCATATTGGGTGACTGTCAGTCATTCATATTCCATTCACCCAGCCCAGGTTTAGGCTACTACATTATTTTCCCTATACCCATCATGAGGTTGCTGCAACCTAGCCGACAAAATGAAAGTTTATAACGTAGGTGCACAGGTTGAGAGACAAATCGGAGTAATCAGGGTGGTCAGACAGTGAGTGACACATTCAGTAACGCCTCGCATACCGTTGCCTGCATCTGACTAATTTGGGGATTAATCATTAGTCCACTTAAGAGCTTCTGTTGGTCAAAAGTCAGGTAGGTCCCTCCTAGGACTGTGGCGGTCATGAGATTTTGAAAGCTGGGTTATTGTCATGCAAAAGAATGCCAGTCTCACGGTAATTGACTGTTAGTGAACGTAAACACGTTTTGGTTGTGGAAGAGCCGAAAAAGTAGGGAACTTGTCTGTTGTTCTCGCATCTACACGCTCTCCTCTAACCCTTTACCCTTCGCTTGTGGACTTCATGTTTTTCTATTTCAGCTTTACAATAATAAAGATCTTCTGATTTCATCTCTTCAGTTTGTATTGGAAAGAGAAGGGTTGGTAGTGAAGAGTGGTGCAGCGGTCCTAAGGCAATGCATCTCGGTGCAAGAGGCATCACTACAGTCCTTGGTTCGAATCCAGTCTGTATCACATCCGGCTGTGATTGGGAGTCCCATAGGGCGGCGTACAATTGGTCCAGCGTCGTCCGGGTTTGGCCCGGGGTAGGCCGTCATTGTAAATAACAATTTGTTCTTAACTGACTTGCCTAGTTAAATAAAGGTTACCTTTTAAAATAATAAATAAATTAAAAAAGGAGATATATAATCAGGATATTCTTTGGTAGTCTTTAGGTAGAGAAATCTAGCTTGCTCAGCCAGCCATTGGCTAGGACAGAAGGCCTCTGCCATACAACTGTATTAGAGCAGAATTTTGGAGTGACAGTGGAATTAAACAATCATATTTTGACTTGCAATGGGTGGGCCTGTAAAAAGATAGAACAAATAAACAGATATTTCACCGGCATCCGTTTGGCGTTTCCACCAAATATGGTAGTGAGAGGAAGCCCAATGGCTGGCAGTGGGAGAAGTCATCGATTTAATAAAAAAAAAATCTCAATACAGTTTTCTGTTCCCAAACTAGAATCTGTTATGAACAGATTGCAAAAGTTTAAAAACATTTTTTTTTAAAGTGTTTAGGAGTGCAAATGTGAATTGAGTTATTGCACATGTGCACGTCACAGAATAGGCGTTCCCTTAACAGGAAATATGAAAATGCATACTAGAACACGCCAATATGATCTCGCTAGCTCCTGCTTGGCTCGGTTTGCCCACTTTGACTCATTTTGTTCCAATTAGACCACAGCCTGTCGTTCCCATCTTGTTTTAGTTACGTCTTTGATGTCACTACTAAGAGCACAAGAGAAAGTCATCAGTGGCGCAAGCAGTAGTTTCCCATGCTATAAAAGCCAATTTATGCTTGATCTGAAAATGTGGTCGGAGGCTTCGTATGGAGGGTGTGATGCAATTGCAGAGCCTCCGGAGGCACGTAGAGGCAAAATCAAGCTCCATACCGCATCGCCATTGCACACATTTTGTAACAATGTGGAGTGCTCCGCCATGACATGATTGGTTGACGGTAGGTGGGGGCGGTACGTTCTGTACAAACATAAAGCCCTGACGTCTGTGGAGGCTGCATGATCGCTGTAAATGCCACTTCAGATATCGGATTGACCATGCAGAGCCTTTTACACTAGTAACGTTAGCTAGCTTGTGTTGTAGTAGTGAGACGATTGTGGCTGCAGCAGCTGTTTTCAACTTTAAGGTGTTGCTAATTTGTTAGCATCCTCTTTTAAGAAACAGAAATACGTTTGAAAGGTTATGTTATTTTGGAGTTTGATGCAACGTATTGGAAGATTTTTTGGTTCCTCTGAAGGCCTAGGTCCTATAGTCACGGTTCTCCACTGTATTAATGTTATAGTCGACAAACTAGAACTAAGGCGTTTGTACACATGGATTGGATTGAGTATACTATCACACAGTAGTGTACAGCAAGCAGTTTAGTAGTCACAACGGTTAGTACAAAGGTTAGTAAAAACCACAGCTTACCTTGACTTGAAGGAGTTGCAGTGTTGGATAGTCTTAGCTAGCTAGCTAACATAAATACAGTGAGGAGAACAAGTATTTGACACACTGCCGATTTTGCAGGTTTTCCCACTTACAAAACATGTAGAGGTCTGTAATTTGTCATTAATATTTGGTACAGAAACCTTTGTTTGCAATTACAGAGATCATATGTTTCCTGTAGTTCTTGACCAGGTTTGCACACACTGCAGCAGGGATTTTGGCCCACTCCTCCATACAGACCTTCTCCAGATCCTTCAGGTTTTTGGGGCTGTCGCTGGGCAAAAGACTTTCAGCTCCCTCCAACGATCTTCTATTTGGTTCAGGTCTGGAGACTGGCTAGGCCACTCCAGGACCTTGAGATGCTTCTTACGGAGCCACTCCTTAGTTGCCCTGGCAGTGTGTTTCGGGTCGTTGTCATGCTGGAAGACCCAGCCACGACCCATCTTCAATGCTCTTACTGAGGAAAGGAGGTTGTTGGCCAAGATCTCGCGATACATGGCCCCATCCATCCTCCCCTCAATACGGTGCAGTCGTCCTGTCCCTTTTGCAGAAAAGCATCCCCAAAGATTGATGTTTCCACCTCCATGCTTCACGGTTGGGATGGTGTTCTTGGGGTTGTACTCATCCTTCTTCTTCCTCCAGTGGAGTGGCGAGTGGAGTTTAGACCAAAAAGCTCTTTTTTTTTTTGTCTCATCCAACCACATAACCTTCTCCCATTCCTCCTCTGGATCATCCAGATGGTCATTGGCAAACTTAAGATGGGCCTGATCCCTCACCTTCCTTATGATCATTGATGCCCCACGAGGTGAGATCTTGCATGGAGCCCCAGACCGAGGGTGATTGGCAGTCATCTTGAACTTCTTCCATTTTCTAATAATTGGGCCAACAGTTGTTGCCTTCTCACCAAGCTGCTTGCCTATTGTCCTGTAGCCCATCCCAGCCTTGTGCAGGTCTACAATTTTACCCCTGATGTCCTTACACAGCTCTCTGGTCTTGGCCATTGTGGAGAGGTTGGAGTCTGTTTGTTTGAGTGTGTGGACAGGTGTCTTTTATACAGGTAACGAGTTCAAACAGGTGCAGTTAATACAGGTAATGAGTGGAGAACGGGAGGGCTTCTTATTAAAGAAAAACTAACAGGTCTGTGAGAGCCAGAATTCTTACTGGTTGGTAGGTGATCAAATACTTATGTCATGCAATAAAATGCAAATTAATTACTTAAAAATCATACAATGTGATTTTCTGGATTTTTGTTTTAGATTCCGTCTCTCACAGTTGAAGTATACCTATGATAAAAAATTACAGACCTCTACATGCTTTGTAAGTAGGAAAACCTGCAAAATCGTCAGTGTATCAAATACTTGTTCTCCCCACTGTAGCATTCCTCTCTGAGTCAGGTTGCTGAGTAGGCCAAATTAGATGCATTTTCTAACTAAAAGAAAGGTAAACTAAGAAGAAAAAAACATACAAAGCAATATAGCTAGCTAGCTCTCTCTGCTGCTTCTCCTTAATTTGACAAATTAATTTGTTCAAAACTGTACAATTGTCTCTGAGTCAACGACTCACTGCACTTTATGCACTGCAGTCTTAGCTAGCTGCAGCTTATGCTTTCAGTAGTAGATTCATTTTCTGATCCTTTGATTGGACAGCATGTCAGTTCATACTGCAGCTGATAGAGCTTTGATCGGTTGAAGTACGTCCCCTGAAGTCGTCATAATTACTGTTTCAGTCTATGGAAGGGGTGAGAACCATGAACCTCCTAGGTTTTGTATTGAAGTTAATGTACCCAGAGGAGGACAGAAAATAGCTGTCCTCCGGCTACACGATAGTGCTACCCTAGAGGGTGCTGTTGAGGATAATGTAGACATTCATTGCAAAACAGTGTTTTGATTATATTTATAGTTTTATCTAAAAATGTTTATTTTTTACGTTTCCCTTCTTACTTATGAAATTTACTGAGTAGGATGGTCCTCCCCTTCCTCCTCTGAGGAGCCTCCACTGACACACACACAGAGAAATGTGCACAACCCATGACACCCACTATCCATGAACAATGAAGATTCATTCTATTCCTCTGTTCTATTAAAATGCTCTCATTAATCTAATTTGCTCGCTCTAATGGACCACTGACTGCTTTCTGCCAGTGTATTTACCCAGCATCTCTTGTGTGTTTGTCTCTTTAGGTGGCTGCGGACCATCTCTGTCATCCTATTCCTCAACAAACAGGACCTGCTAGCGGAGAAGGTGTTGGCTGGGAAATCAAAAATCGAAGAGTATTTCCCAGAGTTTGCACGCTACACCACACCGGATGATGGTGAGACACACACACACACACACACACACACACACACACACACACACACACACAGACTGCTTCTGATTTTAGCCACAGTAGGTGGCTCCTGAATGTTCTTTCCTGTGGCTGATAAGTAATCGCCATAGCAAACTGTGGCACTGACAATGTGTGATGGTGTACCAGAATCCAATCATAACACTCATCATTCAGTCTCTCACGCTTCTATAGCAACACCGGAAGCAGGGGAGGATCCGCGTGTCACGAGGGCAAAGTACTTCATACGAGACGAGTTCCTGGTAAGTGCAGACATTCCGACGTCTCCCCTGCTAATGTTACGTGGAATCTTATGGTATTGCTTACAAAATAGTATCTAATCGTGACAAATGAGATGACTCTCTTACTCATATTGAATAAGTTAGCCGGAAGGCTAACGTGCACTAAGTGTTAGATTTGTTATTGAGTCAAGTGGATGATGTCCTGAATGGTGGTAGTGCACATTTTGTCTCATTGTGCTTCACTGTGATTATTTTTTTCCTCTTCAGAGGATCAGCACAGCCAGCGGAGATGGCAGGCACTATTGTTACCCCCATTTTACCTGCGCCGTCGACACGGAAAACATCCGCCGGGTCTTCAACGACTGTCGGGACATCATTCAGCGGATGCACCTTCGGCAGTACGAGCTCTTGTGATGGGAGGGGGGACTGCAACACAGACTCGGAACCCCGACCTCCGGTCCCTCCCTGACCCCCCACTCCCCCTTCCCTGGAACCCACCCCTGTCGCCCTGACTCTGTGTGCTCTTGGGGACTCCTGAAGTCAAACTAGACATGAGAGCTACAGCGCAACATGGAAATTGCTATTGAAATACTGCAAAACACAGAATACATCCAAGCCAGATCAGCTGAACTCCACAGCATTTTAGCACTGTGCTCAAAACTTGAACCCATTTCACCACACACACACACACACACACACGGGCGCGAGTACGCACACCGACATGGCACCGGACTGTCTTTCTTTCACAACCTCCGTTCATATTTTGACACAGACACACTCTTAGGCACACTTAATCTCAGTTTACCCATAACTGCTTGCATACAGAAAAATAACCCCCCACGCTTTTACTCGACTGCATGGTCACTGGTCCTGAACTGAGCAAGTCCTGAGTCTTAGCTGCTTACTGGCTGCAGCCACAGATTGACTGGCTCAGTGTTTTCAATGAATCACAGCCAAGATACCTACCAGGAGCAATTTCAATGACGGACAATGAACCAGAGAAGCATCATGGTGAGCGGGGTTTGGGGGAAGGGAATATTTATGTGAATTTGGTGGAGCTTGGACACCATGACACCCACAGGATTGTCACATGACTTTGCCATGTCGGTACAGCAGAGGAAGGAGAAAGGCCAACGTTCACAGAACTCAACGGAGTGCAAAGCTCATATACAGTACAGTACCATATAAGTTAAGAGAAGTCTGATCAGCCCCGTTTCTGTCTCCACGGTTTGTTTTGTCTGTGTAGATTGTTGTGCCATTGTGCCCTGTGCGCTCTCTCACACACACACACTCTCTCTCTCTCTCGCCTCTTTCACTCCTCCCTATCCTCTCTCTTAACTTCACCACATACCATGCACTGTTACTTTACTGGCAATGCTCTTTGTTATGTTTTTAAAGAAAAAATATCCTGAAATTAAAAAAAAGAGGAAGATAACGATAAATGGGACACTAATCTTTACTCATATGGTGACTCTCCCGTCAACCCCCCACTTGGTTCCTCCATTTCCCTTATCCCCACTCTCTCCTACCCCTCTCTTCTACCCTACCCCTCCCTCCTACCCTATCCCTCTCTCATACCCCTCCCTCCTACCCTACCCCTCCCTCTTCCTTCCCAGGCTTTGTATCTCTTTAATTTACTGCTGAACTATTATTCTTGTACAGACTGTAAAATGTATTATTTTGTACAACTTTATTGAAAAATGACTAAGAAGATCCCTGTGCCTTGATCACGACTGTACGTGTATAACGAGCTAAAGTGGGTGTTATACTGCGCTGTATGGATTGGCCAGTTGCCCCCCTCTCTCTCTCTCCAGGGAAGGGGAACAACCATTCGTAGCTTTGGATTTTTAATTTCCCTCCCCTATATGATTTAAATGTCTATTTTTGGATCCATATACCAAAAAATATATAAATATATGAAATGTCTATGGATTTAAAAAAGTATTTTATTAGTATCAAAGAACCTTGACACATTTTGTAGTGGTGCCTATTGCTGTAACTTAAATTCTTTTCGTTTAGGTTTTGTTCAGGTTTTGTTTCATTAGCGAACAACATGAAGGGTGAGTTTATTTACCTTTTTTTTTTTTATATAGCTTAAAGGTAAAAGGTCATGACAAATATCCAAATGCAAAACATTGCTTGTTTCTACATTATTTTTTTTTCTTTTGCTAAAGATAACAAACAATTGTATTGTTTTGGGGTCCTTCCTAGTGTTGCACAACAGAGGCAGACTGTACAGTATTACACTTTCACTTCAGTGCCCTAGTTTTCATTTACTGTGTACATCAAAAAATGGGTCTCTACTTTCAGAAGAGGAGCTCTGCGAAATAAAGGTTTTTGGTGCAGACAGCCACAGGCCCGTCCTTACACACAACCACAAGGACAAACCTACACCAGATACACCCGTGACATTTCATTCCTCCATCGTTAGCCATGTCTTGTTATGTCCACTGTATTTACTTAAGACAGCTCTTTTAACTCCTCACTGTTACTTCACTGCTTTTCAAAGAGAACATTATACTGCATCTATCACATGCAACACGACTCTATTCAATTCTGTCTTTGTTTCCCATCCAAGGCGATAGAACGGTCATTCCCAGTTTAACCCAGACACAGGCATTCACCACAAAGCTTCTTTGCACAAATACAGTTACAGTTTTACGAAAAATATTAACATGGGTCTTTGGGTATTTGCCTAAACATTGTGATGTTGACCTACACCATGACAATGGTTGATGAATGTATTTCTCGTCAGGAGTGTAGCTTAGGGAATTACAAGATAATTAACTGCAGTAATTTTATGTAGATGAGGGGACGTAATATGTTTCAATTGCATCTATTGACGAGTTAAGTCGTTAGTTCAAGGTCAAAGGAAGTGTAGAGGAAAGAGGCAGGAGTGCTGCTGGTTAGATAGTTTCTGCCCAACAATTATTTTTACCTTTTATTTAACTAGGCAAGTCTGTTTAGAAAAAAATATTATTTTCAATGATGGCCTAGGAACAGTGGGGTAACTGCCTGTTCATGGGCAAAATGACAGTTGTGCCTTGGGGATTTGAACTTGCAACCTTTCAGTTGCTAGTCCAACGCGCTAACCACTAGGCTAACCTGCCGCCCCATATGACCACCGTTCAGTGCCATGCTCCTGAACATGAGAACACTGCCATTGACACAACTGCGCGCAGAAGGTAGGTGTCCTATGTAGCATGATGGACAAGTTCTCAATGATATTGAACAAGATTTACAGGGTGGTTGACCCATGAACTACACTGAGTATACCAAACATTATGAATACCTTCCTAATATTGAGTGGATTAAACAAGTGACCTCAATAAGGGATCATAGCTTTCACCTGGGTTAGTCTATGTCATGGAAAAAGGCAATGTTTTGTATACTCTGTGTATACTTTGTTTTTATCTATGTCCTGAATGGTTGACATAGCTTGCTATTCCTGGTGACTAGGTGAGGGCTGGGTTCATGGTCTGTGATAACCATATCAGAATAGCTTATCCTGTCTCGTAGTGTGGGTTTTGAACAGAGACCTCCATACTTTGTTTGATATGATATACAATGCATTCAGATAGTATTCAGACAACTTCACTATTTCCACGTTACGTTACAGCCTTATTCTAAAATTGATGAGGAATACATGTATTCAATCCATCTACACACAATACCCCATAATGGCAAAGCGAAAACTGGTTTTTAGACATTTTTGCTAAATTATCAAAAATAAACATACCTTGTTTACATAAGTATTCAGACCCTTTGCTATGAAACTCAAAATTGAGCTCAGTTGCATCCTGTTTCCATTGACCATCCTTGATGTTTCTATAACTTGGGAGTCCACCTGTGGAAAATGCAATTGATTGGACAATTTGGAAAGGCACACTATATAAGGTCCCACAGTTGACAGTGCATGTCAAAGCAAAAAAAACAAGCCATGAGGTCGACAGGATTGTGTCAAGGCACAGATCTGGGGAAGGGTACCAAATGTTTCCAGCATTGACGATCCAAGAACACAGTGGCCTCCATCATTCTTAAATGGAAGAAGTTTGGAACCAACAAGACTCTTCCTAGACCTGGCCGCCCAGCCAAACTGAGCAATTGGGGGAGAAGGGCGCTGGTCAGGGAGGTGGCCAAGATCCCGATGGTCACTCTGACAGAGCTCCTGAGTTCCTCTTTGGAGATGGGAGAACCTTCCAGAAGGACAACCATCTCTGCAGCACTCCACCAATCAGGCCTTTATGGCAGAGTGACCAGACGGAAGCAACACCTCAGTAAAAGGCACATGACAGCCCGCTTGGAGTTTGCCAAAAGTCACCTAAAGGATTCTGACCATGAGAAACAAGATCGAACTCTTTGGCCTGAATGCCAAGCGTCATGTCTGGAGGAAACCTGGCACCATCCCTACGGTGAAGCATGGTGGTGGCAGCATCATGCTGTGGGGATGTTTTTCAGAGGCAGGAACTGGGAGACTAGTCAGGATCGAGCAAAGTACAGAGAGATCCTTGATGAAAACCTGATTCAGAGCGCTCAGGACCTCCGACTGGTGTGAAGGTTCACCTTCCAACAGGACAATGACCCTAAGCACACAGCTAAGACAACGCAGGAGTGGCTTTGGACAAGTCTCTGAATGTCCTTGAGTGTTCCAGCCAGAGCCCAGACTTGAACCCGACCAAACATCTCTGAAGAGACCTGAAAAAAGCTGTGCAGAGTGGCTCCCCATCCAACCTGACAGAGCTTGAGAGTAATTGCAGAGACGAATGGGAGAAACTCCCCAAATACAGGTGTGCCAAGCTTGTAGCATCATCCCCAAGAAGACTCAAGGCTTTAATTGCTGCTGAAGGTGCTTCAACAAAGTACTGAGTAAAGGGTCTGAATACTTATGTAAATGTGATATTTCAGTTGATGGTACAGTGACTGAAAGTTTGGGAACCACTGCTCTAGTCTGCCACTTTCCACCACTAGATGGTGACAAATCCATGCATGTCAGAATCTTACAGCCCCATCTCCGTAAGAATAATAATTTAGTTGTTCAAGCAAGCATTTATAGTTGAACGAGATTAAATCTGTTTGAAGGTGGAAGGATTATCAACAAGTTATAGAGGGAGGGTCCAACTTTCAGTAATGCAGGGGCTTTGTGAAACCTTGGTCCTGTAGAATATAGCTGTGTTAGCAAGTGAATAAGCTATTACTAAAGGATTACATACAATCAACTAAATAGGGCATGCATGAAAGACTGTGTGGACGCAGGCATGCCACACACTCGAACCTAAAATCTGTCCCAACAATAATGCAAAATACTGACTGGGGCCATTCCAAACTCCCAAAGGCTGCACTTTACACCTCTGCTTGGTTGTCCTTGCACCATGAATAAGACTGAAGCAAATGAACTTTCCACCAAAAAACATGTTTTTGGGTTTATGCATTTAATTCATTACTATGATGCTACACAATCCATTATATTTTGTTTATTTAATGTACATACAAAACTGTACCCAATTATTGTAGTTATATGTGATGGTCTGAAGCGCCAAAGCAGTTTTTAATATAGTGTTCACAGCTCAATTCTCCATCCAGCCGTCCGCCCCCCAAGCTACAAAAAAGTGATTTTAAATAAACAGGACGGTTGATTCTTTAGACAGCCAAGACAGTAGAAACCAAGCCAAGAGAGAAAACACCCCAACCGATAGCTAGTTCCGAGATGGTCCATTTTGAGAAGACAGTCATATTTGCTGTGTTTAAGACACAGGAAGAAAACTATTGAGGTAATTTCCATGCTATTTGTAGACACTATATGAGAACTTGATTTGAATACAGTGTGTACAAATATAATTACAAAACAATTATGCCTTTACATGATACTCAAAAAAGAAAACTGAAGCAAAGCACAAGAACATATAGTACTATCAAACTATATACAGCGTCATGAGTCCAAACCCATCGTTATATTTTAGTGTACTTTATGTCAAAAATGGATGTTGCATATTTCTCTTACTCAGCTGCAATCAGATACAGGACTTGGATCACTTCCAGGCTTCACCTAAGGTTAAGCCATTTGCCGTCATCTGGAAAAGCTGCATCACTGTTGTTCTCTCTGAAGATGACAGCCATTTCATACTGACCCTGAGGATATCACTCACATCCCAGGCCTTTGACCAAAAGGACAAGTCGGTCATTCTGTACTTTCACCTCAATCACTAAACAAGTGTGCATACAACTAATTCACTGCAGCACGGTGAGACAGTACATTTCTGTGATATATTGAAAACCAATTACAAGTTTGACTGTTGGAAATAAAAAGCAACCTACTGTATTGGAAAGGGGTCTCTTTGGGACAAAACAATGGTTAACATTTCATTTTTAGTTACCTCCTAAATCCATTTTCTGTTTTATAAAAGGAATAATTTTGGATGACTGGATTTACATAATTACCCATTCTTGCTAAAACTCACAGGGAGCCTCTCGACTCACAAGATACAGTGTCTTTCCCTTAAAAAAAGCAACGAGTAAAACATTCACACAACATCAGAACTGTCACGTTAATCCTGCAGTAGGAAAAGCCTTGGCCTTACCGGAACACATTGCTACTTATAGATCACAACGTTGCCACTTCCCCCACACAATAATTTGTACTGTATCTGTGCGAGTAGGAGTGGAAGGACGGAGAATAGAGTGATTTTAAAAAGGCAAGACGACTCTTGATTACCTTCGCTTTATGTTAAAAAATGTCACTACTCAAATAAACTTGTGATGTTGCATTACGCAACAACAAAAAGTATACATCCCGTTGTTGTTTTGTTCGGTCCTCCGAGCACGCTGCCACTGGCTGTCTACAGGACCAATTTCCCGATGATGACTCCGATGACGAAGAACAGCACGCAGAGCGCCAGAACACGGGTACTTAGGCCCTCCTCCTTCGTCATGGCCTGGGAGGAAGAGGAGTGGGGGGAGGACACCATGGAGGTGACTTTCCTCTTCCGCAGACCATCGTCCTCCTTGGTAAAGTTGAATATAGAACAGCTGTTTTTTTTTTGTTTTTTTTTTTTTTTGGCAATAACAGTGAAACAGCAGTTACTGATCTCAAATCAGTCAATTACCCATCACAAATAAGAAACTAAATGGTGAGGCCTGTTAAGTAAGTCTGCATTGTTACAGATGGTGCAGATAAATGTATTGTGTGGAACAGATCTGACTGTTGTGGGTCCTAGAGCCATTAGAGACTCACCCTGATCTGTTTGTTCTCTTCCCGTAACCTCTGGACCTCCATCTGCAGCCTCTTGCACTCCTCCGTGATCTTCTTCACCTCCCCGTCATCCAGGGAGGAGCTGGCCGACTTAGGGAGTGAGGAGAGCTCTGGCTTTACGGGGGCGGAGGACACATTTGTGTTGCTTTCACTGGCATGCTGTGGGGAGTGGAGGAGACAGAACTATGCAGATGAATAACAATGGGGATGAGGAAGACAACATACAAAAAAAAGGGCAATGGCTGCTTCAGAGATGCAATGGAGATGACAATCATTCAGGAACTGTTTGTGAATGGAATGAAGGTGCTCTGAACGCATCTTACACTAAAATGAAATATATGAGGGAAGGAATATTAAGAAAAATACATGCAGTTGGATGTAGTGATATGACAAGATAGTGACTTACAATTTTGTCATTCTCTAGTGGCAGCTCAAATGCACATCTCAACTTGGAGTCCATCAGCTCCTCTGGCTTTGCCTCTTTCCACTGTCGGTGGGAAGGATAGAATGAGAGAAAGAATGAGAGAGAGAAAAAGAAGAAGAGGAGAGGGCTGACAGAAAACTGAATCACAAGGCAACACCAAGATGACCACACCCAGCGTGGGACTCTTATGACACTCATAAGACAAGCATATCTTGACAGCACATTTGTCCCACTTGCAACACCTAAATAAGTAGAGGATTGAGACAGTAAGTACCAGTCCCTCTGAACTAGAACTGCAGCTTGAATGGACTTACTGTGATCATCAGATCATAATTAGTGACATTCAGATTAATCACATTCCATTTGGACACTTACCACCCCTTCCATGTCAGTCATGTCATACGGAGCAAGCACGGATTGCACCATGAATTTGTGTTTGCTCTTTTCATTGGGATCATAGTCGAAAGGCTGCAGCATAACTGTGAAAAAAAGCAGACAGATAAATGCCACTGAGCAACCTCTTAGCAACAGCACAACGTGTTACCTTACTTTGACCAGCTCAACATACTTTTAGTTCCTCTATTTGAGATTTGTCAGTTACAATACATGTGCAATCAACCAAAAAGACACCAACCAGACACATTGATTGAGGTGCCTGCGTCGATGATGCCACTGTTTGGACGGACACAGTATCGACGGGGTGCGGTCGTCTTGACTTTGAAACAGACATTTCTATCCGTTGGGTTGCCTAGCTTCAGGGTGGCCGTGACAACATCTGTAAATGGACCTTGAAAAGACGGAGAGAGAGAACAGACAATAGATATCAATGCTAGCTAGCTGACTCATCTTATTATAGCGATCTTATTTTTTTCCCCCAAAAAAGTTGGGGAGGACCATTTTATTGAGATGACCCCACATATTTTTTGTTATCTTTATACTTATATCATTAGTTATAATCTATTTTGTTATGACTATTGATATAATTCTCAAAACCAATCATCAATATAGTCCCTGTTCAATAATTCCATTAGAAGAGGTAAAACGGTCCACCTCTGGATCTTACCATTCTGCTTGGACTCACTGATCCGTGCCTAACAATTGTCAACAGTCACCTTTTTCTACAGCAGTATTTCTCAATCAATTCCTGGGGCGTGGTGCACATTTGTGTTTCAGCCCATCCATAACATACCTGATTCAACTCGAGATTCCCCAAAAAACACGACACTTTGAAAGAGCCTACGACTGGAAGTGACTTTTTCGTAACCGGTTAGGGGAATGTACGCAGCAGGTTAGGCTAATTAATGGAACAAGTTAGGATTACTAAAGTTAGGAAACGGGTTAGTCTCAGCGAAAATGCGCTCAATCCTGCTACGAAGAGTCACTTCCGGTCCTAGCTGTATCGAAGTGACGTGTTCTTAGGGAATCCCGATTCAATTTATCGAGGCAGAGGGATTGTTGTTGTGTGCTGGGCTGAAACAAAAATGCCCACGTTTAGGGTTAGCCCCAGGAACGGATTAAAAAACACTATTCTCTGTATCCATTCGGGTAGTTTTTTTTATTTTTATGGAAATTTCCCTAATGTAGTCCTGACCGTATAGAAAGTCTCTAGTTTGCTACCAACGTTAGATATTTTTTCATTAGTAGCTATTGAAATAAGTATTTATGTATGCTGGCAACAGCCGACTCACAAACCAGGGAGATCGTGATTATGATAGTAACTGAATAGCATGCAACTGATATTGATTGAGGAAATGACCCGGGCCTGCTTTCTCGTTACAGGCTAAACTAGAAAATGACAGCTAGGCGTTAGCCTGTTAGCATCGGTAGGTAGAAGACGTCGGTATGTGGCTTCACTTGTCACCACTCTAAAAAAACAAATAGGAAATATGATACACCGTGTGCAGACCCATCTTTTCACAATGAAGTTAACACTATTGTTAATACATTATCTAGGAACGATGGTCAAATATTTGCAGACCAAACTATCAGGCCCTGCCCTAGTCTTACCTCTAAATTTCAGTTCGTGTGGTGGCTCAAGCTGGAGGACTTGTTCTTGTCTGGCCATGTCACAGACGTTCGTAAGCCTTTCTGACATAAATTACCTGGACTATATGTCGCAGCTGTTTCTATTATGGCTGTTGTAAATGTTCCTGAATACGACCTGACTTCGGTAAGGGATAGCTGAGGATAAAAATAAGAACTTGGACTGCCAACAACAGCTGAAGCTAAGCTAGCAAGCAGAGAGCAGGAAGGAAGGGCTCCGTGTGACGTCATGGGATAGGGCAGGTCTGTGGAATGTCAGCGAAGATCTTTTCTGTGAGTTGTTACATTTTTGCAGGGTTATTTTTAAATGACCTGGACAAATGAAAGAGCAAACCGAACAGCCTCTGCTCTGATATGGCAACTATTTGAGAATGTAAAGTCAATTTAATTTAGAACAGGGGTGTCAAACGGATTTTGCCCCAAGGGCCGCACAGGTAATAGGAGGGTGCTTCACTTCTGGTAGTGAACGATCCAGCCTACCTACAAAGGAGGAGCTGTGAACGTCTCGTACGACGAGGTGCCCGATGAAGAGCTCAAACACAGGAGGTTGGTGGCACCTTAATTGGGGAGGAGTAATGGCTGGGAGAGGAGTGATGCCATTCCATTCATTCCGTTCCGGCCATTATTATGAGCCGTCCTCCCCTCAGCAGCCTCCTGTGACTGCTCCAGGGCACATCTATCAGATACACCATCAGTGCTCCCTCCGCTCAATACACTACTTTTCCGAACGGCCTATCAGAACAACACAAGCAACTTGGAGAGAATGTACTTGTAATGAAAAGCCAGTGGTGGGGAAAAGTACCCAAATTTCATACTTGAGTAAAAGAAAAGATTCCTTTAAAAACAAAAAGGTAACCCAGTAAAATACTAATTGGGTAAAAGTTTTTGGTTTTAAATATGCTTAAGTATCAAAAGTAAAAGTATACATAATTTAAAATGTCTTATATTAAGCAAACCAGAGGACACGATGCATTTTTATTTAGTCAGTCCACCAGATCAGAGGCAGTAGGGATGACCAGTGCGTGAATTACACACATTTCCCGTCCTGCTAATCATTCAAAATGTAACGAGTCCTTTTGGCTGTCATGGAAAAGGAGTAATTAGTACATTATTTTCTTTAGGAATACAGTGGAGTAAACGTTGTCACAAATATAATTAGTAAAGTACAGATACCCCCAAAAAAGCTACGTAAGTACAAATACTTTTAAGTTCTACTTAACTACTTTACACAACTGTGAAAAGCCCAATATAAAATGTACATATTATTATTATTATAAGGGCGGCAGGTAGCCTAGAGGTTAAGAACGTGGTTGCAGGTTTGAATCCTTGAGCCGACTAGGTGAAAAATCTTGATCAGGGCACTTAACCCTACTTACTCCTGTAAATTGCTCTGGAAATGAGCGTCTGTTAATTGCCCCAAAAAATATTATTACATTTCTTATCCAGCAGGTGGAGCCCCATGGAATACCACCCACTATGGAATAATATTACGTCATACAGCCTTAACCAGGAAGTAGGAAAAACAATCGGCGAGAAGAGTGACACCATAGACTGTAGTTAGTCTGAAACGTTTTAAAAGGACATTATTTCCATGTAGTTTAGATCCCAGAATGTCCGTGTTTGGGAAGCTGTTCGGCGGTGGGGGGAAAGGAGGGAAAGGGCCGAGTCCACAAGATGCGATTCAGAAACTCCGAGACACAGAGCAGATGTTAGCGAAGAAACAGGACTTTCTAGAGAAAAAGATTGACCAGGAACTCATAACTGCAAAGAAAAACGGCACAAAAAACAAACGAGGTGAGTCGCCAACTAACATAACATATACACGATGGTTGTCTAACTTGGCTAGCTAATGAAGCTAGCTACTTAAAGTTCGCCTGTATGTTAACGTTAGCAACTAGCTGGCTAACTAGTCAAAGCAGTTAACTTTCCGAACGGCCACGGCTGTCACTGAATGTCAGGTTGCAAGGCTCGCCCTATCTTGTTTCCACAACTGTGTTAGAACAGCTAAATTACATTATCCCCGTGTATAGGTGCGTTCTGTGTTAGTGACCGATATCAAAACTCTGTCTACACCATCAACAAGTCAGGGGATTTTGTGTGAGTCATGAATTTGCCTGTTTGTCAAGAGAAGGGAAGGGGCCACCCTTCCATTGACACAGTATCTACTTATAAATGTATTACATTTGTAAAGCGCTTTTCATTATACTGAATAATCTCAAAGTGCATAACATTTAAATACAAACAAAAATACAAACGTTGCAGTTAAAATTGAGACACTAGACTCATAGGGACTAAGTTACTGCTTATGAATTTATTTTTTCACCTTTATTTTATGACTAAACAAAGTTACACGGCCTGTAGTGATTTTTATTTCACCTTTATTTAACCAGATAGGCCAGGTGAGAACAAGTTTTCATTTACAACTGCGACCTGGCCAAGATAAAGCAAAGCAGTGCGACACAAACAACAACACAGAGTTACACATGGAATAAACAAGCGTAAGGTCAAAAACACAATAGAAAAATCTATATACAGTGTGTGCAAATGGAGTAAAGAGGTATGGCAATAAATAGGCCAGAGTAGCGAAGTAATTACAATTTAGCAAATTAACACTGGAGTGATAGATATGCAAGTAGAAATACTTGTGTGCAAAAGAGCAAAAAAAAGTAAATAAAAACAATATGGGGATGAGGTAGGTAGTTGGGTGGGCTATTTACAGATGGGCTGTGTACAGCGATCGGTAAGCTGCTCAGATAGCTGATGCTTAAAGTTAGTGAGGGAGATATGTCTCCAACTTCAGCAATTTTTGTAATTCGTTCCAGTCATTGGCAGCAGAGAACTAACTGTAAGGAAAGGTGGCCAAATTAGGTGTTGGCTTTGGGGATGACAAGTGAGATATACCTGCTGGAGCGCGTGCTACGGGTGGGTGTTGCTATGGTGACCAGTGAACTGAGATAAGACTGAGCTTTACCTAGCAAAGACTTATAGATGACCTGGAGCCAGTGGGTTTGGTGACGAATATGTAGCGAGGGCCAACCGACGAGAGCATACAGGTCGCAGTGGTGGGTGGTATATGGGGCTTTGGTGACAAAACGGATTGCACTGTGATAGACTGCATCCAGTTTGCTGAGTAGAGTGTTGGAGGCTATTTTGTAAATGACATCGCTGAAGTCGAGGATCGGTAGGATAGTCAGTTTTACGAGGGTATGTTTGGCAGCGTGAGTGAAGGAGGCTTTGTTGCAAAATAGGAAGCCGACTCTATATTTAAGTTGCTTAATGAGTTGCTTAATATGAGTCTGTAAGGAGAGTTTACAGTCTAGCCAGACAGGTAGGTATTTGTAGTTGTCCACATATTCTGTCAGAACCGTCTAGAGTAGTGATGCTAGTCCGGCGAGCGGTTGAAGAGCATGCATTTAGTTTTACTAGCATTTAAGAGCAGTTGGAGGCCACGGAAGGAGTGTTGTATGGCATTTAAGCTCGTTTGGAGGTTTGTTAACACAGTGTCCAAAGAAGGGCCAGATGTATACAGAATGGTGTCGTCTGCGTAGAGGTGGATCAAGGAATCACCCGCAGCAAGAGCAACGTGTATGTATGTATGTGTATATAAAATATTACTCACACACAGAGAAAAGTCGGCCCGAGAATTGAACCCTGTGGTACCCCCCATAGAGACTGCCAGAGGTCCGGACAACAGGCCCTCCGATTTGACACACTGAACTCTAACTGAGAAGTAGTTGATGAACCAGGCGAGGCAGTCATTTGAGAAACCAAGGCTGTTGACTCTGCCAATAAGAAAATGGTGATTGACAGAGTCGAAAGCCTTGGCCAGGTCGATGAAGAAGGCTGCACAGTACTGTCTTTTATCGATGGCAGTTATGATATCGTTTAGTACCTTGAGCGTGGCTGAGGTGCACCGTGACCAGCTCGGAAACCGGACTACACAGCGGAGAAGGTACGGTGCGATTCTAAATGGTCAGAGATCTGTTTGTTAACTTGGCTGACTTTATAAAGGCAGGGCAGGATGGATATAGGTCTGTAACAGTTTGGGTCTAGTGTCACACCCTTTGAAGAGGGGGATGACCGCGGCAGCTTTCCAATCTTTAGAAATCTCGGACGATACGAAAGAGAGGTTGAACAGACTAGTAATAGGGGTTGCAACAATGGCGGGGGATAATTTTAGAGACGGTCCAGATTGTCTAGCCCAGCTGATTTGTACGTGTCCAAGTTTTGCAGTTCTTTCAGAACAGAAGCTATTTGGGTGAAGTGTCCCAAAACATTTGAGTTAGAGCTACAGGACGCACATTTCTGTTTGAAAAAGCAAGCCTTTGCTTTCCTAACTGACTGTGTATTGGTTCCTGACTTCACTGAAAATTTGCATATCACGGGGACTATTCGATGATAGTGCAGTACGCCACAGGATGTTTTTGTGCTGGTCATGGGCAGTCAGGTCTGGAGTGAACCAAGGGCTGTATCTGTTCATAGTTCTCCATTTTTTGAAAGGGGCATGCTTATTTAAGATGGTGAGGAAATTACTTTTTAAAAGAACAACCAGGCATCCTCTACTGATGGGATGAGGTCAATATCCTTCCAGGATAGTAACCTAATACTGAGTGCCAACAGAGATGCTCCAAGTGACTCTTGTCATTGGTTGCGTTCCCCTGTTCAGACGTTGCATGCCTTAACCAGTGGTTGCGTGCGATATCATTGAGTGTGTTATCGACTGGCAGAGTGCCCTAATATTGGATGAGGTTAGCTGATGCATAAAATACCTATCCAGGTGTTGTAACATCTGGCAGGCGTCAGCGACGCCTGAGCAGAGGAATACTCCCAAGTATTGAGTAGGCTAGCGTAGCCCAATAACGGACTAAAGGAGCCTGATGTTAGTCCTTATAGTCCAAGGACCTTAAATGTTCTGTTTCGAGGCGAATTTAACAGGTTTTAACACTGTTGCGATTTACAGTATTTAAACAAAATTGTTTCCAAAACCGTACCGCAAGCGATGCGTTTTAACATTCTCCTGGCCAGAATATACTATCTTTAATAGGCACTAAATGCAGTTGGCGTCTATGAATGACTTAAACATAGATATGACATAATATAATGGTCAAATATATAAATGCAACATATAGCAATTTCAAAGATTTTAACTGTGTTACAGTTCATAAGGAAATCAGTCAAAATAAACAAGAGGCACTAATCTATGGATTTCACGTGACTATGCAGCTGTTGGTCACATACCATAAAAAGGATCAGAAAACCAGTCAGTATCTGGTGTGTGACCACCATTTGCCTCATGTAGCGAGACACATCTCCTTTGCATAGAGTTGATCAGGCTGTTGATTGTCGCCTGTTGAATGTTGTTCCACTCGTTTTCAAAGGCTGTGCGAAGTTGCTGGATACTGGTGGGAACTTAAACACGCTGTCATACACATCGACCCAGAGCATCCCAAACGTGCTCAATGGGTGACATGTCTGCTGAGTATGCAGGCGATGGAAGAACTGGGACATTTTCAACTTGCAGGAAATTTTGTATAGATCCTTGTGACATGGGGGCATGCATTATCATGCTGGAACATGAGGTGATGCCGGTGGATGAATGGCGCGACAGTGGGCCTCAGGATCTTGTCACAGTATCTCTGTGCATTAAATTGCCATTGTATTTGTTGTACGTAGCTTAAGGCTACGAATACCATAACCCCACCGCCACCATGGGGCACTCTGTTCACAACATTGACATCATCAAACCGCTTGCCGACACACCATACACGTGGTCTGCGGTTGTGAGGCCGGTTGAATGTGGTCTGCGGTTGTGAGGCCGGTTGAATGTAGAAGATGGCTTATGGTAGAGAAATTAACATTTAAATTATCTGGCAACAGCTCTGGTGGACATTCCTGTGTTCAACATGCCAATTGCACACTCCCTCAACTTGAGACATCTGTGTCATTGTTGTGACAAAACTGCACATTTTAGTGGCATTTTTTCCCCAACACAAGGTGCACCTGTGTGAGGATCATGCTGTTTAATCAGCTTCTTGATATGCCATACCTGTCAGGTGGATGGATTATCTTGTCAAATGAGATATGCTCACTAAGAGGGATGTAAACAAATTTGTGCACAACATTTGAGAGAGCTGTTTTTGCATTTTGAACATTTCTGGGGATCTTTTATTTCAGCTCATTGAACATGGGACCAACACTTTACATGTTGCATTTAATATTTTTGTTCAGTGTAGTTAGAGGTTATGTATTTACTCACATGATAGTCCTGGGGATTCAGAAACGCTGTCCATGATTCCGGGAATCGAACCCACTAATCGCTTCAATTCCCCTTTCACTACGCACAGCGGCCCTGCAGGCCTTGAAAAGGAAGAAGCGGTACGAGAACCAGCTTACCCAGATCGATGGCACATTGTCCACCATCGAGTTCCAGAGGGAGGCGCTGGAAAATGCCAATACCAATACTGAAGTGCTCAAAAACATGGGCTTTGCCGCCAAGGCAATGAAGGCCGCCCATGAAAACATGTAAGCAAGGGCACACTACTTGTTTATTAGCTTTGGTCAGGTGCAGTCATACAGCTCTTGTATTTATTCAAATCTCTCCGTTCCCCTGTCTGGTTGTGTTAGGGACATAGACAAAGTAGATGACTTGATGCAAGACATCACTGAGCAGCAGGAGCTGGCGCAGGAGATCTCAGATGCCATCTCAAAACCTGTAGGCTTTGGAGAGGAGTTTGATGAGGTAGGTGACAATGTTCATTGCACATTGTTCTTTATTTGTCTTGTCAGTGCTGTTAGTTCAATAGTTGACCAGATATCACAGAGACTGGGATGTTCTTATCGTCTTGCACCATAGGATGAACTCCTGGCAGAATTGGATGAGCTGGAACAAGAGGAATTGGACAAAAACTTGCTGGAGATCGGCGGGACAGAAGATGCCCATCTACCCAATGTGCCTTCTACTTCATTACCCTCCAGACCAGGTGAGTCTTTTGGAATATACAATAATATGCAATAAAACAAGCAAATCCTCCATGGGAACATTGTATGCCACGGTTACTGTCCCAACAGAACATGAAATAAATTACAATAGATCAATTAGTTACCACTTTATTTCTATAAAACATTTATTTACCACATTTACTCAAGTAATTCACTATCTGCATATGTTTTCTTTTTTTAAATTTTAGCCAAGGAGGATGAAGACGATGCTGACATGGATGACTTACAGCGCTGGGCGATGGAGGCCATGTAGTTGCATTACTGACACCACCTGCTGTAGAGGGAAAGAAAGGACTTATTGAATATGGTTGTTTTGTGTCCGAGGAGAACCAACCACCTAAAACTATAACTACAAAGGCCAATGCTGTAGGTTCTGTTTCCCGCCCAAAACTAGAGAAAGGGTACCATGGCCTTGCATGAAAAGATTAAGTAAAAAACCTGTATAAAAGCTATAAACAGGATGTTTGAATCAAAATTCTCAGAATAAGTTTAGCATAATCAACACCCGCTCTTGCATTTGGACAGTTATTGTAATATCACTTTAACTGTTCTGTTGCCTTTGTCTGTGGGATGTTATGAACATCACTGACAAATTTACATTTTAATACATGGGAGTTGCAATGTCTATTTTTCCGACTTAAACATATTTATCGTGTGGCGTAGTGGGTGTGGTCTAGATGTTTTTATTAGTACTTACTTTTTGTTTAATTTCTACCAAAATAGGAAGACATATGAGCATGCGCTCATGGTAACGTTTAGAATGGTCTATTTTCAGGATTGTTATTCTGAAACTTTTGTTTTACAACACTTGGACTATTCCAACTCCAAAGCATCCTCACCATGTGACACTTGTGATTTGAAGGAAATATCTAAATCGTTTATATTGTTGCTGGCACGGGTTTTCTTCATGTGCTAATCATGCAATGAGGCAAATCTTAATACACCGCACAGCTTTAGAGAAAGAAACTCCACCCTGTTCTGTTGTCTCTTTTCTGGAAAAAGTTTATTTTATGTTGAAAAAAAGTCCACGTATTAACTGAAGCAAAAAATAAGATAATGCTTTGTAATGAATAGATTATAAGGTAGATATAGTATCAACATTTTGGATTTGAGGATTAGTTAATTTTTTAAGCTATGTATTAAAACAAAACAAAAAATACATAGGAAAAAGACAAGGATAAGCATGTTTGCATTCCTATGGTTTATTTATCCAGATGAGAACATTATTTGGAAAATCATTAAAGTTTTGGATTATTTTATTGTGGGTGAGGTTTTTCTTGCTTAGGGATCAGTGAATTCAAAGTAGAATTTTTTTTTTTTTTTATTACTTTGAAATCATTAAGATGTTTTAGTTTCATGTTTTGCAATGTGTCTGATGTTGCTGTAATTTCAGTCTTGAGTCCAATCATATTTTATTTGTCACATGCTTTGCAAACAACAGGTGTAGTATGAAATGCTTATGGGCCCTTCACAACAATGCAGATTGTTAACATAGAAAAATAATAGAACGGAATAAATACACAATGAGTAACGACATCTTGGCTATATACACAGTGAACCAGTACCGAGTCAACATGCAGGGGTACGAGGTTATTGTGGTAGAAATGTACAGTGCATTCAGAAAGTATTCAGACCCTTTGACTTTTTCCACATTTTCTTATGTTACAGCTTTATAATTTATGAAAAATCTCTGTCTACACACAATACCCCATAATGAAATAGTGAAAGCAGGTTTTTAGAATTGTTTTCCAAAAGTATTTTTTTTAAACAATACCTTACTTACAAAAGAATTTAGACTCTGCTATGAGACTCAAAATTGAGCTCCGGTGCACCCTGTTTCCATTGATCATCCTTGAGATGTTTCTACATCTTGATTAGAGTCCTCCTGTAGTAAATTAAATTGATTGGACATGATTTAAAAAGGCACACACCTCTATATAAAAAGGTCCAATAGTTGACAGTGCATGTCAGAGCAAAAACTAAGCCATGAGGTTGAAGGAATTGTCCGTAGAGCTCTGAGACTGGATTTTCTGGTCTGATGAAATCAAGGTTGAACTCCTTAGCCTGAATGCCAAGAGTCACATCTGGAGGGAACCTGGAACCATCCCTACGGTGAAGCGTGGTGGTGGCAGCATCATGCTGTGGAGATGTTATTCAGTGTCAGGGACTGGGAGACTAGTCAGGATCGAGGGAAATATGAATGGAGCAAAGTACAGAGAGATCCTTGATGAAAACCTGCTCCAGAGTTCTCAGGATCTCAGACTGAGACAAAGGTTCACCTTCCAACAGGACAACGCAGGAGTGGCTTCGGGACAAGTCTCTGAATGTCCTTGAGTGGCCCAGCCAGAGCCCGGACTTGAACCCGATCAAACATCTCTGGAGAGACCTGAAAATAGCTGTGCAGCTATGCTCCCCATCCAACCTGACAAGAGCTTAAGAGGATCTGCAGAAAAGAATGGGAGAAACTCCCCAAATACAGGTACGCCATACCCAAGAAGACTTCAACAAAGTACGGAATACTTACAGTACCAGTCAAAAGTTTGGACACCTACGTTTAAGGGTTTTTCTGTTTTACTATTTTCTACATTGTAGAATAATAGAAGGCCGACTATAAAATAACACCATATGGAATCATGTAGTAACCAAGTGTTGAACAAATCAAAATACATTTTATATTTGAGATTCTTCAAAGTAGCCACCCTTTGCCTTGACAGCTTTGCACACTCTTGGCATTCTCTCAAGCAGGTTCATGAGGTTCCAGGTGTGCCTTGTTAAAAGTTAATTTGTGGAATTTACTTCTTAATGTGTTTGAGACAAATCTGTTATGTTGTGACAAGGTAGGGATGGTGTACAGAAGATAACCCTATATGAAAAATCATGGAAAAAGTAGGTACTTTTGGCTGGTACTGTATGTAAATATGATTTTTGGTTTTGTGCTAAAATGTTTAAACCTGTTATTGCTTTGTCATTATGGGGTGTTGTGTGAAGATTGAGGAACAAAACTTTTTAATCAATTTTTGAATAAAGATATTACATAACAAAATGTGGAAAAAGTGAAGGACTTTCCGAATGCTTTGTAGGTATGGGGTAAAGTGACTGGACAACAGGATAATGAGCAGTAGCAGCCTCTTGATAGTGGATACCACTGACATGTACACATAAGGGATGAGTTTACGCAGGCAGCCCAATTCAGATATTTTTTTGAAAATTATTTGCATATCTGATACTTATTGTTTCTTTTCCCTAATGTGTGAACAGCAACAACAAAAACACAATCTGATCTCTTGGCTTCTGAGTTACACCACCTCCATATGTGGATCTGAACCCTGATCATAGAGAATGATTTAGAGTACTCTAGTGCCCGAAAGCCTGTTTTAGCAAGGTCATAGCCATTGACTTTCTCCATTTTGAAGTAGTCAACTGGGTGGGATTTCCTTTCGGTTAAGGAAGGATCACATAATTCCATCCAGGTCATCAGGATGGACCAGCCAATTAATTATACTTGTGAGCAAACATCCCAGTACTACAGGTGTCAGTACATCACCAACCATGGCTTTATACCTGTTCAAACAACACACTCCTGGTGGCAGTATTCACATTTTCAGTTTGTTTACCAACTCATAGGAATAGACAAAGAAAATGGAGATGGCCTCAATGGTGGTGCCCATGCGCTCCCAAACACCATGTGTGTCCAATAGGCTAAGTTTCCCCCAAAGTAAATTGAAATACATTTGCCAAAATTTATATAATTATTTTTGTCTATACAAAAAGAAAGAAAATCATTCTAAATTCTTCACCAGAGAGCATGAGAGTCACAGAGGAATCAAGGAAATTAGCTTAAAGTATGCATTAAGGTGTCTGTAATATACTAAATGTAGACATTAATAAATGCATAGCTATAGCTTCCTAAAAATTAATTACAAAGTGGGAGTGCCAAGATGGAGGCGCGGTGGCTTCAACACAACTAAATCTATTTTTAATATAAACCATTGATGCAGACCCGCAAGCCACTGCTGCCCATAATGAGTTCTGATTTTTTGTGACGCCCACTCCCATCAAAGTTGCCCATCATTGCCTTATATGAACATGTATTTCTAGATGAAACTGATTAAGTTTGGTGAAAAACTGACTTCATGATAGTGTGTGTTGTACTTGAAACAACTGCCTTTGTAAAGATCTGTTTTGAATGTTGTAAGCATTTTGGAAATATACCACATACTTGTGAAAATTGCACAAAAGTATTTGAAAAAAACTAATATCGACAGAGTTGTCTTGTCTGTGATTTTCCTGATTAATTTGGCTACTTTGAAAAAGATGTCGCAGGTCGCTTGTTTTTGGGCGACTTCAAAGTTGCACCGCGGCCAACATGGCATTTCTCTTAAAAATATATATACAGTATTTAGCTGTGACCTTCTGCTGACTATCAGGCAGTGTGAGGCAGGGTGTGTGAGTAAGTGGTGTGTATGGGGAGTGATTCAGGCCATAATTCAGCCTTGTGAAGCTACTGAAACGTCTCACCAAGTCACCTAACTTATTCCTAGCGCCATAAGATACCGCAATGAATTAACATGGACTGTCAATGGAGACAAGTTTTCTTCTAACGTGTTCACATCACGTTCATATCACGTGACACTGACACATCACGTGTCAGTTTGCATGTAAGTCCATTATGAAAGATCTCTTATTTTCTTTTTTATTATTAATATCAAATCAATACATTAAGCACATGAGGGAACACAAGCATACAGATTACAAACAATAGACAATCGAGCTAGGGGCTACAATATCACATTACAATTACACAAGGACCTTAAGGGACATGCATATACTTACAATTCTAACAGCTTTTTTGTTAGTAGAGCATTTAAACGTCTTAAAATACAGTTCTATTTATTTTTGTAAGGTACGAAAATGTGGTTTTCTGTTTGTAAATTTACATTTGTGTATATGAAATTTGGCCAAAAGAATAATGAAATTAATTACATAAAAATTATTCCCCTTATTTCTATTGTATGTAAAGAATCCAAACAGTACATCTCTCCAAAATAGTGTAAAATCTTCATAAATGTGTTCAATTACAAACCTACTGATGTCTTGCCACAGTTTTCTTACATGTTTACAATGCCAAAAAAGATGCACAACTGTTTCTGGGTGGTCATTACAAAAGGAGCAATTTGAGTTGATGTTTTCCTTAATAAACTTCTTCATATAGTGGTTGGCAGGATAATATTTATGAATAATTTTAAAGGAAATTTCCTTAATTTTGTTAACAAGTAGTAGGTATGTGTGTTATTATGAAAGATCTCACCTTGAACGCCTTAAAAACATCTACGTGTACATCATGCGTTCACGTCATGTACACGCCACACTTACGCATCATGTGTTAGTTTGATTGTCAATTTAGTTTATTATTAAATATCTTACCATGAACACCTTACAAACGTCTACAAGTTCATTATTTTGTATATATATTTTTCATTGACAGAGTAATCTAATCAATTGAATTTGTCGATTTAGCTAGAATATGCATATCACCTTTAAAAAAAGATATGGCTAGGTCTCTACTTTCGAGTTCAAAACAACTCTGAACTCGGCAATCAAGACAACTGGGAACTCAGATTTTTTGGGGGGACCTATAGGCTTATGAAAACATTCACTTTTAAATGTAAAGCAAGTGTCATTATCCCACGTAAAATAAAGTTGTTATAAATACTCCGCAATGTAGAATATTAGTGGCTATGCCTACCTATAGCAACAAGACAGAAGCGGTATGGGTCTATTCATAGACCAAACATCTTAACAGATAAACACATTAGCTGTGTTCGAATACCCATACTAACATACTAAATTCATACTATTAGTTAAGTTTAGTATACTGTAAACCATTGGTATCATTTCAGTTGAGCGCTTCGCCTGTCACCCGGAAGTCGATGCTGTTGCTATGCGACCTCTTGCTAGCTTGTTTGCGTAACAAATGACTAGCTAGACATTTCAAGATTTCGGGTGTGTTCGTAAATTCAATCTAGAGTGCCAGAGTGAGCTCTTGGGCGTTCGTAAATCCAAAACGTTGTCAGATAGTCCATTTAGTACATTCTAAGGGTAAGCTCTCGGATCGCACACTGGACGCTCTGACCGAGTAGATTTTGATCTCAGCGTTCTGACCTCACAAAGGCAGTCAAGCACCCCCAGCTAACTGGCTAACATTGGCTAGCTACTTCCAGACACAAATGAGAGAACACTCTGACCATTTTACTCACCCTGGCAGAGTTGGTTAGGCTGATTTCATGTTATTCAGAGCTTTGGTGACTGTAACTGTGCTGCTGGCAACAATTTAATTACGCTTTTTTGCTGACGTTTACTGACAACCGCCATATTCAACGGGTGTGGAGCATACGCAAATCCATCAGTTATTCTGCACTCTGGCACACTCAGACGAGAGTGCTCTGAAATCGAAGTAGATAGACAGAATTAACTATGTCCATTGAGATCGCAAAACGACTATACCACTTAGCTACGAATTACGTGAATAATCAAGTCAATAAACGTTGGGTAACGTTAATTAGTTAGATAGCACACAGTTAACACTGCCTGGCAAGTTCGATATATTAATAGGTAATATACAGGCGGTACATACTGCTGTTCGTAAAGATAGCGTAGCTAACCCATTTTCAGCCAACATTACTTTATTACTTTGCTCAACATTTGTCATAATTAGTTAAAGCAATGATTGTTTATCTGCCCTCGTCGAACTTCGGCTGCATATTTTGTTCCAAACCATTTTTTGAAGAATTGCATTATGGGCCATAAAAGCACGGAAATAGTGTCCACTGTGTGTTTTCTTCTTTCCTTGGAGAATTTAGTATGATTTCATGGAACTTTTGGCATACTAAATATAGCCACACTATGACCAATAAATACACTACATACTAAATTTACGTCACAAATAGTAGGTATGAGTATTCGAGCACATTCTTTTTTAGGATAATCGCATTGAATCAGGCTATTCATTTGAGTACAGTTGCGTTCTTACGCATAACCTTAGTTTAAACGGAACCAAAAACATCCCAGACTACTTTGATCACAGATCATGATAAAGCCTGAATATTTCAGCTATATTTTTGTCATTTTAGCCCACAGATTTGATACACACGAGGGCCTATATTTAATCCGGATTTGACGAACGATAGCCTTTGACTTCTCCCCTCAGCCCTGTGTTCCCAATTAGGCTAAATGTAGTCCTATTAATAAGGTTATAATGTTTTCCGATTAGTGTGCATAGGCTAACCATTATGATTAATGATATGTACTATCTTCTGGTTTTTATAATTAAACAGGCATCTGTAAAAATAAAAATCGTTGCTCCTGCATGGGCCATTTGATGTTTCATTTGTTTTCCACAAACGACTATTGCTTTATACCTCACAACGTTAAGGTTACCTCTAGGCCTATTCCTTGTAAATATTAGGCTATGTATTGAGTGTAATAAAACAAATGGGAGGGAATGGGTGTGTGGTGAAGACGCACCAAAGGCATGTTTCTGTCTCCCGACAAATGTGCATATTTATTGTCATCGTGTGAATTATTTAGGCTACCCTTTGTTTGTTCATGTTGATCAATTCCCCGTTATATATATCACCAGCAGTAAAGGTTCAAAGTTAACTCCAGTCTTTTATAATCTACAATGTTGATTTACGGTCATTTCTGTTCATGCAATTCAAGCTGCTACACGTGATCAACAAGTTTTGTTTTATCTCATAACATTTACGAATGTTGTCAATTTCTTCATTGTTTTGTCAATTTCTTTATCGCCTTTTGTTTGCATGTGAGCATGTATTTTTTGGGGTGGTCCTGTCAACATTGAGTGATCTCTCATGCCTCAGCACGCATAGGAGTAGTCTACTTTGCCTGCTTGCAAATGTGTGCTAAAAGTGGGGATGTTTCATAGTATTTCTGATTATCTTAACTCACCACCCCAATTAACCATTTTATTATTTTATTTTTTACAGAAAACAACTTAACCACCACCATATATGCCTACACTCGTAGAAAAAAAAGTGGTATCTAGAATCTAAAAGGATTATTCTGCTGTCCCCATATTAGAACACTTTAAAGAACCCTTTTTTGTTACAGGTAGAATGCCTTCAGTGCCAAGGTTCCATTCCACTGAGGGTTCTATGTTATAACCCCTTTTTTGAAGTGTGCTCAACAAGTTCAACCTGTTCAGTTTACCCCATTTCATTTTGTACCCCAACACCTGTCTGGTATTCAAGATATCACCCAACATAGCACCAATACCTTGAACGTTTTTGTCAACCTCTGCTGACTTAAATAGCCATGCTCCAAGATCCTCCACCAGGGGTGACTGTAGCATCCTCAAACGGACAAAAATGAGACACAAGAGGGCACTCCACCCTCATTTTAGATCCCAAGGGGTCTTTATTTTCATACGCATTTATGGCATTTCAACATTGACACAGAGGGGCACATCACACTCACTTATTTTCTTGGAACTCCACACACGCACACACTACATTTCTCACATTTTAGGCATTCAGCTGAGGCCTTGAGTGGAACATGTTGCACTGAGATGAGCACAGACACAGTACACTTCTTTTCAGTGTGGCGGCAAATTAGTTGAACAGGAGAAGAGGATGTGGTTGCTTGTGAAGGGAGAGCAGTGGGGGTGGTAGGTTGAACAGCTGCAGTGATGCTGATTAGTTTCTCTGGTTCATCACATCTTGACTAAAATAAAGATAGATTTAGCAATTAGTTCGACATTGCCATAGTTCAACAGCTGAAAAGCCAAAGACATTCAGTATTCACTAAATTAAGTAACCTACCCATCCCCATTTACAATTTAATTCATCAATGAAATAAATAATACTGTAGCACATTTAATGGCATTATTTTACATGTATTTTTTACCCCCTTTTCTCCCCAATTTCGTGGTATCCAATTGTTAGTAGTTACTGTCTTGTCTCATCGCTACAACTCCCGTATGGGTTCGGGAGAGACGAAGGTCGAGAGCCATGCGTCCTCCGAAACACAACCCAACCAAGCCGCACTGCTTCTTAACACAGCGCGCATCCAACCCGGAAGCCAGCCGAACCAATATGTTGGAGAAAACACCGTACACCTAGCGACCTGGTCGGCGTGCACTGCGTCCGGCCCGCCACAGGAGTCGCTAGTGCGCGATGAGACAAAGATATCCCTACCGGCCTAACCCGGACGACACGATGCCAATTGTGCGTCGCCACATGGACCTCCCCGTCGCGGCCGGCTGCGACAGAGCCTGGGCTCATTCAATGGCGTTATTATTGTAGACTATAGGCTCCTCCTGTATCAACACTATATTAGGATACCGTTATGATTTTAGGTCTTCAGTGAAGTATGTTGTACCTCGTTTCCCACCTTCAGGGAAAAGTAGTTAATCATCCCCCATTCAATTCAGTTTGGGTGTGAATGTGTAGGCCTACTGACAATGTAAAATATGTATATATCCTATAGCACCACGTGTGTATATTTTCATTTAGTATTCACCCACATCAAATGACGTTATTATTGAACACTAGCCTACTACCCTATCGTCACAGTAAATATTATTGCCTATGTGCCGTCAACAATACGTTATCAACTCAGCAAAAAGTTATTATTTTCAAATAAACCAAAATGTCCTTATCAACACAGTAGGCCTAAATATTTCCTAACGATAACACAATTTAAATATACTTAATCCTCAATCAGATTATCATTCTTATTCTCATTCTTGGTCATTCTAGAAAATCGCTTCTAACGCTTGTAAAAATTATTATTTTTTAAATCATGTCTGTGTCGCCGCCAAGCTCTCAAATACCATGCCCCTCTCACACTCTTATGAATGGTCGCTCATATCTGGATTCCTTTGGACGTCCCTACCCTAAACCCTAAACCATAACCTAACACTACACTTAACCCTTTTACATTTTTACTTGATTGAGGTAGAGACATCCCAAGGATTCTGAATAACATGGACCCTCTGGGAAATCCTATGAATGTGTCTATTCCACTGAAAGTCACAGAAACAACTACTATTAGTTACTTGAAGTAGGCTACTAGGAACTGGTAACAACACAGTCTGTGATTGGCCAACAATGTTTAGATCTGTATGCAGCCAGATAAGATACCATCCCATGAGGTGTTGAGGGAAAGCCAGATTGCCTATAGATTAGACATCATCTTTCTTTTCTTGAACCTTTATTGAGCAAGGCAAGTCAGTTAAGAACAAATGATTATTTACAATGACGCCTACACCGGCCAAACCTGGATGACGCTAGGCCAATTGTGCGCCGCCCTATGGGACTCCCAATCACAGCCGGATGTGATACAGCCTGGATTCAAACCAGGGTGTCTGTAGTGACGACCTCTAGCACTGAGATGCAGTGCTTTAGACCGCTGCGCCACTCAAGAGCCATTTTGAGATTGTGCTTGTGATAACAGGAAATACGCATAGCTCAATGTGGCTACATCAGAATGTTGGCTTTCACGGGAAACACTGTATGTTTCTAACATTTATGGTTGAGATTCAATTCATATAAATATGAAGTATGCACCTTATGACCTGTCAGACATGTTAGTTTCACGTTCAATGGTAGGAGACAGCATCATTCCATTAACACGCAGGCATCCCTCAGACGTTAGTAAGGCATTGGTATCACGTCATGTCAGTCAGCCTAGGCTGAATTCTGGCCTGGATCACTCCCCATAGGTGTGTGTGTTGAGATAACACTGCAGCAGGCGGCATAATTCCACTATTGGCTGAGTCACTTGAGTGAGAGGAGCAGTGGCGACATGTCATTCAGCTCTGCCCCACCTGTTTTGAGCCCCACATTTTTTAGCTAAAACGTTTGGCATGTTAATCTGGCATTAATATGTGTCACATATTAGTTTGCAACACAATGTAAAAATAAATCATTTATTTAATAAGGCCACGTACAAACATGGTCTATTTTTTGCTTTCTTGAGTAAGGCTGCTCCAAAATGCAAGGGTTTCAGCCTCGTTCAGTGCTTTCTGTGATGGTGAGGGAGCCAGCGGAAAATACAGAGTGTAGGGGTTGGTAATGTTCTCTAGTTGCGCCGTGATTGGCTCAGTGTTCTGTCACTCATGGGGACACTACGTCACCACCAAATCTAATGGTAGAGCAAAAAAATTCAAGCCCCTTGTTTGCTGCCATATAGTTACATTAGAAATTCCCATCCAAGAAGGCTCAAGGTCACTAGCCACAGATAAAATTATGTCAAATCACTTTATATGTACAGTAGCTTTGATTGGACTGATCATGTCAACATCATACTTTCAAAATGTTAGCTAGAAGTCATCATCATGAATCAAATCGACAATCTATTGGCAAATCCATTTAAATCCTTGTCAAATTAAGAAAAATAATGAAGAGAAATTATAGATAAAACGTATGGACATAAACATTACAAAACAAGTTGGAAATCGCAAATTAAACAATGAGTGGTTTGGAAGGAATCAGGGGCTAACTGCAAGCATTGCAAAGCAATCACTAGCCTGCTATTCAGTGGAGGGCTGTGTGGTCACAAGTCTGTGTTTAAGGGTCTCTTTTCCACTGGATGTGGAAGGTGTAAGGTGTATAAGGTGTATGCACCAATTTGTAAGTCGCTCTGGATAAGAGCGTCTGCTAAATGACTTAAATGTAAATGTAAATGCATAACCATTCAACATTAGCCATGCTGTCAATCCAGCATGAGTTCTGCCATGCTCAAAACAACTGTTAATTAGGATCTGGGAAATCTGACTTCAGTTAGTTTAATTAAGACAACTGTGAAGTTCAGGAAAAAACAAGCTGCAACTGGGAAAATACGTTTTGAACGGTCATCCAACTCGGAATTGTAAGTCAGGAAATCGGGCCTCTTCCTAGAGCTATGAAATAAAGATCACTGACATCATCATGATTCGGCCTTGTTTTTTCAGAGTTCTCAGTTGTCTTGAAAGCACCTTAAATCCAGAGAATGCCAGACTTTGATAACAAAGTTTGATGAAATCTTCCTGTTCAAGTGAGTACAACACAACAAGGTGAGTCCAAAAATGTATTGTGTGCTGCTGCATAAATGATGTCATATGCCAGGGAGATATGTATACTGTAGCTAAGAAAGTAATACTCTGTGTATGTTATGTAGTAAGCCTTCAGTAGCCCATGTGCCTCAGCCAAAAATCTAGTATATTTTCCCCTCTTAATTTCGCTTACTGTTCTGACTTGCTGGTACACATGTAGCCTATAACCTGTTTTAGAGAAATGTAATTATTGAATGTTGTAAGAGCTTTCATTGTCTGCTTATACAGTATGCCCCCTTTATTTATCCCACAGTTCTGACTTGGTGTACATGGATAATACTGTAAGAACAGCACATGTTCTGAATTCTGTTGCTGTATATTTCAAAAGTGCTGAACAAATAGCTATATTGACTATGGCCGTCCTAGCTCGCTCATTAATGTCTTAATCGAAATTACGGATGGCCTCTTATCTGATTTTCGTCCCCTTATGCCATAGTTTGTATATCTCAATTGTCAGTAGAAACCACATTTGTTTAAGCAAGTCAGCCATATCAGCTATGTTTTTTTTAAAGGCAGTAAATTAAGCTGAACTAACTGTTTCGCTGTCAGACCAAGCTCCGCTGATAGCCAGGTGTAGCAGTGGTAAGGTGTTGGGACTGCTGTTAGGTCCTAACAGTTTGTGGGGACCGTTTGTCACTGTTATAGTGACATTAATGTGTTGTTTAATGTTGTGTTGTGTAGTGGCTTTGCTGGCATGCATCCCAAAACTTTTGGGGGGTTTGCCCCACCAAGATTTACATGCTAACATCGCCACTGGAGAGGAGACAGAGTAGCAAGTGCACATGTTGTGATAACTTTTTGTCAGTTGTAGGTAGGCTATTTGTCATTCTGGAGACAACTATTTTATTTTCCAAGCCTTTTTCCATAAAGCATATTAACATGTTAGAAGTAGCCTATTAATTTCTATGCCATTTTAGATTACTATAGTCATTGCAAATCAATTTGTGCCACTTGTGTAGCCTACCTGGAGCTGGCAAACTGATTTAATAAACCGTGTATAATTTCAGTTTATTGTTGTTTTGCCTTATTAATGGCCATGTTTAGTTCATTAAATTGGAAGTTAACAAAGCTCTATCGCAATTGCCGATAATTTGTTAGAACACATTAGATTGATGGTAACAATCAGTCAGATTAGGCTACAGGCTAAAAAAAAATACACTGGCTGTTGTTGACAAGAATATTAAGTTCATATAGCCAACACATTATTCATATTTAAATCAGTGATGGAAATTACGACCCCCATCCTCAGTAGCCTATTTCAACAGGCTATTGGAAACACTTCTTGAAATCTCCTTGCTATTCATGTTGAATAAATAAGTCTGTCAATTTGAACTAATCAAGCTGCTAAATCATTCAGTTTACATCTTGCCTAGGCTACAGTAAGCTATCTGAAATGAGATGTAGGCCTATCAGAGGCTATAGGCTACCTCCATCTAGCTAAGCAAACCATAGCAAAGTCTAATTACAATCATAAACCCAGATTTTAGTCTGTAGCCTATGCCTATTGAAATGACAAGTCAATCTCTCGCAAATGGGTCATTATAACTGTTTGTAGGCTTAACATCTGGCACATGAAGTCACAATTGCCAGAAAATGGCCCAACATTTGTTTTTTAAAAGTTCATCCAAGTGTTTCTTGCTCAGAGATTTCGAAATCCTCTGTCCAACTTTTATCACTCAAACTCTCCTGTCGGATGTATCTATCAAAAGGGATTTCTTTACAATTATATACTAGGTTGTTCAAGCCCTGAATGTTGATTGGCTGAAAGCTGTGGTATATCAGAGTTTGTGGTATATCAGACTGCATACCATGGGTATGACAAAACATGTATTGTTACTGTTCTAATTATGTTGGTAACCAGTTATAATAGCAATAAGGTACCCCAAGGGTTTTTGGTATTTGCCACAATACCACGGCTAATGGCTGTATCCCTTTGCCTCATCCTTAAGAACAGCCATTAGCTGTAGTATATTGGCTATATACCATACCCCCTTGTGCCATATTGCTTAATCATAGCAGTCACACGGGTTAAATCGACATCAATTGATGGAAAATTATCTGGCGAGTTTAATAAGGGTGAATTATCTTTTATCTTGAGACATATTCAACTTCCTTTATAATCATAGCTGTAATTATTATTTTGATGAAAAACTCATTTTGATTCTAGCGTTGTTACGTTGATTAAGTTATTATTATTATTATTATTATTATTATTATTATTATTATTTATTATTGATTAAGTTATGTTGATATTGCTTCTTTATTGGCTCGATAACGTTATGGGAAAGGACTTATTGTATAAATGTGTCAAATCAGCACTTGCTGTGTAAAAAACATTTGTTGGCAAGTTTTCAGGCGTTTTGAATGGGTTATTTCTATGATCATTCGACAAGTTATCTAAACTGGACCTGGTAACCCTGAATATCGACCTCATTACGTTAGTCCACGATTGCGCATTGACAATTTACCGCTGATGCAAGAAGTGTCGGCGAATTGAAGTGAGACTGATCTTGGGATAAAAAAAAAAACTTCCTCGATCGTTCTTGTTCTTTCCGCAAACATGTCAGGAGACGAAGTAAGTAATCACTTTTTATCATGGTGTATATACTATTATCAGTATTGGTCGAGTAGAAGATAAGCCAGTTAGTTACGTTAACGTTAGTGGCGATCGTTGTTGAATGAATTTGGCCTCAGCCTACAGTACAAGTCTTTCCCACCAGTATATCAGAAAGCAGACCACTCACGCATGTTGAGCGCTTGGCTAGTGGGCTAACTAACTAATAAAACAATTAATCACATACTCAATTTAGTGACCGAATGTCAGCTATGCTAGGTAGCTAGCTGCAAGTCTATTCCTGTAGTTATTAAAGCTAACCATTTATTTAGGCTTGGGAAACTTGTGTTAGCTGTGTGTGTGTGTATGTCAATGTTTGTACACATTGTACCAGAACTAGTCTTAGACTGGAAATATAATGTAATGTATCAACAAACAGCTATTTTTCTTCAATCACACTGGGTCTAAGCTAATCATCACGGTCTAATTCTCCCATCAGATGATATTCGACCCCAACATGACCAAGAAGAAGAAGAAGAAGAAGAAGAAGAAGCCTTTCATGCTGGAAGAAGAAGGTGGAGACGGAGTGGCAGAGGACACACAGCAGGTAGAGGCCAAGGAGGTGGAACCTGACGGTGGGGAGGACAGAGAGTTCGACCTGGACGAGGACGAGGGAAGGAAGAAAGGTAGGAAGGCTCACACCTGACAAAGATCTCAAAGGTCTTTCCTCAAATTCTTTGGTCCTCTCCTTCCATCCTTGACTCACTTCCTACACAACATGTCAGATGGAAGTGAGGAGAGGAAACAAGGAACAGAGGAAAGGTAATGTCCCAGTAGTGACTTTCTGCTCTTCTAGACCACTAATCTGTCATGACTGGAACGGAAGAGTAACTCAGTGAGACCAATATCAGAAGTGTTTGTTCAAATCTTTAGAGCAATCCGACGATCTTGATGACCTGAACTTTTTCAACCAGAAGAAAAAGAAGAAGAAGCCCAAGAAAGGGTTTGATAATGACATTGAGGAGGGGATAAAGGTATGATATATACTGTGCATTCGGAAAGTATTCAGACCCCATCCTTTATTCCACATTTTGTTTACATTACAGCCATACTGAAAATGGATGAAATATTTTTTTTCCCTCATCAATCTACAAACAATACCCCATAATGACAAAGCGAAAACAGGTTTTAAGAAAAAGTATTCAGACCCTATGCTATGAGACTCGATATTGAGCTTTGGCGCATCCTGTTTTCATTGATCTTCCTTGAGATGTTTCTACAACTTAATTGGAGTCCACCTGTGGTAAATTCAATTGATTGGACATGATTTGAAAAGGCACACACCTGTCTATATAAGGTCCCATAGTTGACAGGGCATGTCAGAGCAAAAACCAAGCCATGAGGTCAAAGGAATTGTCTGGAGAGCTCCGAGACAGGATTGTGTCAAGGCACAGATCAGGGGAAGGGTACCAAAACATTTCTGCTGCATTGAAGGTCCCCAAGAACACCTCCATAATTCTTAAATAAAATAAGTTTGGAACCACCAAGACTCTTCCTAGAGCTGGCCGTCCAACTAAACTGATCAATCGGGGGAGAAGGGCCTTGGTCAGGGAGATGACCAAGAACCCGATGGTCACTCTGATTGCGCTCCAGAGTTCCTCTGTGGAGATGGGAGAACATTCCAGAAGAACAACCATCTCTGCAGCACTCCACCAATCAGGCCTTTATGGTAGTGGCCAGACGGAAGCTACTCCTCAGTAAAAGTCACATGACAGCCCGCTTGGAGTTTGCCAAAAGGACCTAAAGGACTCTGATGAGTCCATGAGAAACAAGATTTTCTGGTCTAATGAAACCAAGATTGAACTCTTTGGCCTGAATGCCAAGCGTCACATCTGGAGGAAACCTGGCACCATCACTATGGTGAAGCATGGTAGTGGCAGTAGTGGCAGCATCATTCTGCGGCAGGGACTGGGAGACTAGTCAGGATTGAGGGAAAGATGAACGGAGCAAAGTTTCAGAGAGATCCTTGATGAAAACCTGTTCCAGAGCAATCAGGACCTCAGACTGAGGCAAAGGTTCACATTCCAACAAGAAAATGACCCTAAAGCAGACAGCCAAGACAACGCAGGAGTGGCTTTAGGACAAGTCTAAATGTCCTTGAGTGGCACAGCCAGAGCCCGGACTTGAACCCATCGGACATCTCTGGAGAGACCTGAAAATAGCTATGCAGCGATGCTCCCCATCCAACCTGACAGAGCTTGAGAGGATCTGCAGAGAAGAATGGGAGAAACTCCCCAAATACATGTGTACCAAGCTTGTAGCATCATACGAGCCTGTAATCGCTGCCAAAGGTGCTACAACAAAGTACTTTAGTAAAGGGTCTGAATACTTATGTAAATGTGATATTCTATTTTTTTTTTTTATACATTCCAAAAAAATATATATATATATTTTTTCTTTTTCATTATGGGGTATTGTGTGTAGATTGATGAGGGGAAAAAAACAATTTAATACATTTTAGAATAAGGCTGTAATGTAACAAAATGTGGACAAAGTCAAGGGGTCTGAATACTTTCCGAATGCACTGTCATTTATGCTGTGTGTGTACCTGGAGTGGAGCCATGTCTATGGGAGCCATATTGACGTGATATCGAAGTTAACTGCCTTATGTTTATTTCCAAGGCTTTGTTGCGGCACATTTATTTCTGAATCTCTACTTTGAGCTGAGTCTAGGGTTGCACTTTTTGGGGAATATTCAGAGGTGGAAACGTTCCGTGGGAATTAACGGGAATATATAGGAATTAAGGGAAATATATGCAAATTAATATTAATACCATTTAAATATAGATGTTTTTTGCATTGGATATATTTACCATATCATATGGAGACAGAAACATAAACATTTGAACTTATCATAAGTATAAATAATTGCTTAATTGATTAAATCCTTCCAATAGAAATAAAATAACTATTTATTTACGTATTTAACTTTAATTAAATGAGTTGACTCTTCAAATGGGATGATTTCACTGAACAACAAAAGAAAGGGAATATTGAATGATCCCCAATGATCCATCGCATCTCCCAAAAATGTTTTCAACAAACATCTGTAAAATGATAGTGTAGAAACTAAAGATTTGGTTGTCTTCCTCTCAGGCTTCCATGTCTTCTCCCTGGACCTCCTCAATGTCCACCTCTTGAACATCAGAGTCTGAGGCCTCATCTTCACCGTCACTTTCCAACCTTGTTGATGATGGCTCGTTGTCAGGCTCAAAAAGCCTCAAATTTGCCCGGGTGGCCACCAATTTGTCAACCCTTGTATTGGTCAGCCTGTTGTGTGCTTTGGTGTGTGTGTTGCCAAACAAGGACCAGTTGCGCTCTGAAGTGGCTGATGTTGGTGGGATTTGGAGGATGGTGAAGGCAACAGGTGAAAGAGCCTCAGATCCACAAAGTCCCTTCCACCAGGTGGCTGATGAGATACAGTGGCAGCCGGACAACTTTCTCACGGTTTCTGGAAGGAAATGCTGTAGGAAAGCTCAACCGGTGTCGCTCATTCAGCCGACAGAAACTTTCAACCGGTTTTCCCCATTAAGCAGCGGGTCGGAGTCAGAGGCCGAGTCTTCTCTGGTCTCTACACCTCCCGTTACGGGATCTGAGACGCCGAAGCTTCCCACCATTAGCTCTGACAAATTGAAAACTCTAGTCATTGGCGACTCCATTACCCGCAGTATTAGACTTAAAACGAATCATCCAGCGATCATACACTGTTTACCAGGGGGCAGGGCTACCGACGTTAAGGCTCATCTGAAGATGGTGCAGGCTAAAGCTAAAAATGGCGAGTGTAGAGAGTATAGAGATATTGTTATCCACGTCGGCACCAACAATGTTAGGATGAAACAGTCAGAGATCACCAAGCGCAACATAGCTTCTGCGTGCATATCAGCTAGAAAGATGTGTCGGCATCGAGTAATTGTCTCTGGCCCCCTCCCAGTTAGGGGGAGTGATGAGCTCTACAGCAGAGTCTCACAGCTCAATCGCTGGTTGAAAACTGTTTTCTGCCCCTCCCAAAAGATAGAATTTGTAGATAACTGGCCCTCTTTCTGGGACTCGCCCACAAACAGGACCAAGCCTGCCTGACCTGCTGAGGAGTGACGGACTCCATCCTAGCTGGAGGGGTGCTCTCATCTTATCTACCAACATAGACAGGGCTCTAACTCCTCTAGCTCCACAATGAAATAGGGTGCAGGCCAGGCAGCAGGCTGTTAGCCAGCCTGCCAGCATAGTGGAGTCTGCCACTAGCACAGTCAGTGTAGTCAGCTCAGCAATCACCATTGAGACCGTGTGTGTGCCTCGAACCTGGGTTGGGCAAAACTAAACATGGCGGTGTTCGCCTTAGCAATCTCACTAGGATAAAGACCACCTCCATTCCTGTCATTACTGAAAGAGATCATGATACCTCACATCTCAAAATAGGGCTACTTAATGTTAGATCCCTTACTTCAAAGGCAATTATAGTCAATGAACTATTCACTGATCATAATCTTGATGTGATTGGCCTGACCGAAACATGGCTTAAGCCTGATGAATTTACTGTGTTAAATGAGGCCTCACCACATCAAATCAAATCAAATCAAATTTTATTTGTCACATACACATGGTTAGCAGATGTTAATGCGAGTGTAGCGAAATGCTTGTGCTTCTAGTTCCGACAATGCAGTGATAACCAACAAGTAATCTAACTAACAATTCCAAAACTACTGTTTTATACACAGTGTAAGGGGATAAGGAATATGTACATAAGGATATATGAATGAGTGATGGTACAGAGCAGCATACAGTAGATGGTATCGAGTACAGTATATACATATGAGATGAGTATGTAGACAAAGTAAACAAAGTGGCATAGTTAAAGTGGCTAGTGATACATGTATTACATAAGGATGCAGTCGATGATGTAGAGTACAGTATATACGTATGCATATGAGATGAATAATGTAGGGTAAGTAACATTATATAAGGTAGCATTGTTTAAAGTGGCTAGTGATATATTTACATCATTTCCCATCAATTCCCATTATTAAAGTGGCTGGAGTTAGGTCAGTGTCAATGACAGTGTGTTGGCAGCAGCCACTCAATGTTAGTGGTGGCTGTTTAACAGTCTGATGGCCTTGAGACAGAAGCTGTTTTTCAGTCTCTCGGTCCCAGCTTTGATGCACCTGTACTTTGATGTACACCTGTGCATCTGTAGAAGTTTGTGAGTGCTTTTGGTGACAAGCCGAATTTCTTCAGCCTCCTGAGGTTGAAGAGGCGCTCCTGCGCCTTCTTCACGACGCTGTCAGTGTGAGTGGACCAATTCAGTTTGTCTGTGATGTGTATGCCGAGGAACTTAAAACTTGCTACCCTCTCCACTACTGTTCCATCGATGTGGATAGGGGGGTGTTCCCTCTGCTGTTTCCTGAAGTCCACAATCATCTCCTTAGTTTTGTTGACGTTGAGTGTGAGGTTATTTTCCTGACACCACACTCCGAGGGCCCTCACCTCCTCCCTGTAGGCTGTCTCGTCGTTGTTGGTAATCAAGCCTACCACTGTTGTGTCGTCCGCAAACTTGATGATTGAGTTGGAGCGTGCGTGGCCACGCAGTCGTGGGTGAACAGGGAGTACAGGAGAGGGCTCAGAACGCACCCTTGTGGGGCCCCCCGTGTTGAGGATCAGCGGGGAGGAGATGTTGTTGCCTACCCTCACCACCTGGGGCGGCCCGTCAGGAAGTCCAGTACCCAGTTGCACAGGGCGGGGTCGAGACCCAGGGTCTCGAGCTTGATGACGAGCTTGGAGGGTACTATGGTGTTGAATGCCGAGCTGTACTCGATGAACAGCATTCTCACATAGATATTCCTCTTGTCCAGGTGGGTTAGGGCAGTGTGGTTGAGATTGCATCGTCTGTGGACCTATTTGGGCGGTAAGCAAATTGGAGTGGGTCTAGGGTGTCAGGTAGGGTGGAGGTGATATGGTCCTTGACTAGTCTCTCAAAGCACTTCATGATGACGGAAGTGAGTGCTACGGGCGGTAGTCATTTAGCTCAGTTACCTTAGCTTTCTTGGGAACAGGAACAATGGTGGCCCTCTTGAAGCATGTGGGAACAGCAGACTGGTATAGGGATTGATTGAATATGTCCGTAAACACACCGGCCAGCTGGTCTGCGCATGCTCTGAGGCGGGGCTGGGGATGCCGTCTGGGCCTGCAGCCTTGCGAGGGTTAACACGTTTAAATGTCTTACTCACCTCGGCTGCAGTGAAGGAGAGACCGCATGTTTTCGTTGCAGGCCGTGTCAGTGGCACTGTATTGTCCTCAAAGCGGGCAAAAAAGTTATTTAGTCTGCCTGGGAGCAAGACATCCTGGTCCGTGACTGGGCTGGGTTTCTTCTTGTAGTCCGTGATTGACTGTAGACCCTGCCACATGCCTCTTGTGTCTGAGCCATTGAATTGAGATTCCACTTTGTCTCTGTACTGACGCTTAGCTTGTTTAATAGCCTTGCGGAGGGAATAGCTGCATTGTTTGTATTCGGTCATGTTACCAGTCACCTTGCCCTGATTAAAAGCAGTGGTTCGCGCTTTCAGTTTCACACGAATGCTGCCATCAATCCACGGTTTCTGGTTAGGGAATGTTTTAATCGTTGCTATGGGAACGACATCTTCAATGCACGTTCTAATGAACTCGCACACCGAATCAGCGTATTCGTCAATATTGTTATCTGATGCAATACGAAACATAGTCTAGACATAGTCAAGACAAGAGTCTTGTTTTCAGATTAGCCTTGTTAAAATCCCCAGCTTCAATGAATGCAGCCTCCGGATAAATGGATTCCAGTTTGCAAAGAGTCAAATAAAGTTTGTTCAGAGCCATCGATGTGTCTGCTTGGGGGATATATACGGCTGTGATTATAATCGAAGAGAATTGTCTTGGTAGATAATGCGGTCTACATTTGATTGTGAGGAATTCTAAATCAGGTGAACAGAAGGATTTGAGATCCTGTATGTTTCTTTCATCACACCATGTCTCGTTAGCCATAAGGCATACGCCCCCGCCCCTCTTCTTACCAGAAAGATGTTTGTTTTGTCAGCGCGATGCGTGGAGAAACCCGCTGGCTGCAACGCCTAAGGAAAGCGTCTCTCCAGTGAGCCATGTTTCCGTGAAGCAAAGAACGTTACAGTCTCTGTCCCTCTGGAATGCTACCCTTGCTCGGATTTCATCAACCTTGTTGTCAAGAGACTGGACATTGGCGAGAAGAATGCTCCCGTCTCCGGAGTCTGACCAGAAGACCGCCTCGTTTCCTCGTCGTTTTTTGGGTCGCTGCATGGGATCCATTCCGTTGTCCTGTTTGAAAGGCAGAACACAGGATCCGCGTCGCGAAAAATATATTCTTGGTCGTACTGATGGTGAGTTGACGCTGATCTTATATTCAGTAGTTCTTCTCGACTGTATGTAATGAAACCTAAGATGACCTGGGGTACTAATGTAAGAAATAACACGTAAAAAAACAAAAAACTGCATAGTTTCCAAGTAACGCGAAGCGAGGCGGCCATCTCTGTCGGCGCCGGTATTCATCCCCCTTGGCATTTTTCCTATTTTGTTGCCTTACAACCTGGGGGTTTGTATCATTTAAGAATCAAGAATTTCCCTGTATTTAGCTCCATCCATCATTCCTTCAATTCTGACCAGTTTCCCAGTCCCTGCCAATGAAAAACATCCTGACAGCATCATGCTGCCACCACCATGTTTCACTGTGGGGATGGTGTTCTCGGGGTGATGTGAGGTGTTGGGTTTGCGTCAGACATAGCTTTTTCCTTGATGGCCAAAAAGCAACATTTTGGTCTCATCTGACCAGAGTACCTTCTTCCATATGTTTGGGGAGTCTCCCACATGCCTTTTGGCGAACACCAAGCGTGTTTGCTTATTGTTTTCTCTAAGCAATGGCTTAGATTGGTCCTATGGACATATACTCCAATCTCCGCAGTGGAGCTTTGCAGCTCCTTCAGGGTTATCTTTGGTCTCATTGTTGCCTCTCTGATTAATGCCCTCCTTGCCTGGTCTGTGAGTTTTGGTGGGCAGCCTTCTCTTGGCAGGTTTGTTGTGGTGCCATATTCTTTCCATTTTTTAATAATGGATTTAATGGTGCTCCGTGGGATGTTCAAAGTTCCTCACTGATCTGTACTTCTCCACAGCTTTGTTCCTGACCTGTTTGGAGAGCTCCTTGATCTTCGTGGTGCCGCTTGCTTGGTGGTGCCCCTTGTTTAGTGGAGTTGCAGACTCTGGGGCCTTTCAGAACAGGTGTATATATACTTAGATCATGTGACACTTAGATAGCACATAGGTGGACTTTATTTAACTAATTATGTGACTTCTGAAGGTAATTGGTTGCACCAGATCTTATTTAGGGGCATATGCACGCACCGGTTTGAGGTTTTTTTGTTTTTGAGAAATTTTGAAACAAGTACATTTTAAAATTTCACTTCACCAATTTGGACTATTTTGTGTGTGTCCATTTCATGAAATCCAAATAAAAATCCATTTAAATTACAGGTTGTAATGCAACAAAATAGAGACAACGCCAAGGGGGATGAATACTTTTGCAAGGCACTGTATGTTGGCACGACTGCCATATTGCATCTCCATCCCAAAGCCCTTGCTTGGAAGTATACTTTGCCAGACTGCCAAGAACCTTACTCTCATCCAGGCCAAGGTGGCGAGACACAGTAGTGATGACACCATAGGCCTTGTTGATCTCTACACCAGACAGGATGCTCTTGCCAGCATACTTGGAGTCCAACATGTACGCTGTGGCGTGTATGGGCTTGAAGCAGAAGTCTTCACGCTTTTTATCTATTTCAGAACTGCTGTTTCTTTTGGAGCAACAGCGAAGTGGGTAGGGCAGTACAGATTTCTTATCTTACATCTGTAAGCAGAGTCTGAACATCAGACAGGATGGCATTGTCTCCCCGATCCGTGCAATGGCTACTGCTATAGGTTTCAGGAGTTTCAGGCTGCTTTACCACTCTCTCCCAAAATACATCATCCAGGAGGACCCTCTTGATGGGGCTGTCCATATCGGCAGACTGTGATATGGCCATTTCTTGGAGAGACTCCTCCACCTCCAGGAGACTGTCAAACATGATGACAACACCACCCCAATGGGTGTTGCTGGGCAGCTTCAATGTGGTGAGGTAGATTGCTACTATAACTTGATGACCCTTCATGTACCTAACCATTTCCTTGGCTCTCTTGTAGAATTGTATGCACTTGCCCAGATGATTCTGCATCTTTGTTGCATTCTTCACAAATGATTTGGCACAGTATTTGCAAATGTACACAGCTTTTCCTTCTAAACTCCGGACCCTTTGTTTCAACGATAATTCGTAAAAATCCAAATAACTTCACAGATCTTCATTGTAAAGGGTTTAAACACTGGTTCCCATGCTTGTTCAATGAACCATAACCAGTTAGTGAACATGCACCTGTGGAACGGTCGTTAGGACACTAACAGATTACAGGCGGTAGGCAATTAAGGTAACAGTTATGAAAACTTAGGACACTAAAAGAGGCCTTTCTACTGACTCTGAAAGATTCCCATGGTGCCTGCTCATCTGCGTGAATGTGCCTTAGGCATACTGCAAGGAGGCATGAGGACTGCAGATGTGGCCAGGGCAATAAATTGCAATGTCCGTACTGTGAGACACCTAAGACAGAGCTACAGGGAGACAGGACGGACAGCTGATCGTCCTCGCAATGGCAGACCACGTGTAACAACACCTGCACAGGATCGGTACATCCGAACATCACACCTGCGGGACAGGTACAGGATGGAAAACAACTGCCCGAGTTACACCAGGAACGCACAATCCCTCCATCAGTGCTCAGACTGTCCGCAATAGGCTGAGAGAGGCTGAACTGAGGGCTTGTAGGCCTGTGGTAAGGCAGGTCCTCACAATACATCACCGGCAACAACGGTTCCTATGGGCACAAACCCACTGTCGCTGGACCAGACAGGACTGGCAAAAAGTGCTCTTCACTGACAAGTCGCGGTTTTGTCTCACCAGGGGTAATGGTCGAATTCGCGTTTATCGTTGAAGGAATGAGCATTATACCGAGGCCTGTACTCTGGAGAGGGATCGATTTGGAGGTGGAGGGTCCGTCACAGCATCATCGGACTGAGCTTGTTCAGCTGTGCGTTACAGTCAAGACATCCTTCTCCCTCATGTGGTACCCTTTCTGCAGGCTCATTCTGACATGACCATCCAGCATGACAATGCCACCAGCCATACTGCTCGTTCTGTGCATGATTTCCTGCAAGACAGGAATGTCAGTGTTCTGCCATGGCCAGCGAAAAGCCCAGATCTCAATCCCATTGAGCACGTCTGGGACCTGTTGGATTGGATGGTGAGGGCTAGGGCCATTCCCCCCAGAAATGTACAGGTAACATCTCACAGCAAGAACTGGTAAATCTGGTGCAGTCCATGAGGAGGAGATGCACTGTAGTACTTAATGCAGCTGGTGGCCACGTCACACCACATACTTTTGATTTTGACCCCCCCCCCCTTTGTTCAGGGACACATTATTCCATTTATGTTAGCCACATGTCTGTGGAACTTGTTCAGTTTATGTCTCAGTTGTTGAATCCTGTTATGTTCATACAAATATTTACACATGTTAAGTTTGCTGAAAATAAACACAGTTGACAGTGAGAGGATGTTTCTTTTTTTGCTGAGTTTACTTTAGCTGCAGTGAAATGTCTCCCACATCAGATAGTGCCCATGGCATTTTCCTGTGAAGATTAAAAAAACAATAAATACAATTCCATGTACAGATAAATAGTGAAGCAGTTGGATTAAAAAACTTATTTGTAAGATAAATGGTTTAAAATTAAATGTGTATGGAAACAGGTGAATTAACACTCAGTTAGCAGGCTCAAGCAAGTTAAAACCCACATGGTAGAAAGAACTAACTAGCAGAAATTGTTAACAAGTTAGAAATGATTTAAACACACTTTGCTGTAGGCTACTATTTACTAGTTAACAAACAATAATGTATGTCATATAAAATATATTCATCCCACCCAGTATTGTAATCAAAACTTACCAGAAAGCATGTAGTCCTTGGCTCAATATCATCTCATTAGTGTGCAAGATCTTGAGAATCAGCTATACATGTGATGGAAGAATGTGCTGTGCATGCAGAGGGTTGCAATTGCATTGAATTGGCGATAGTTTAACCAAAATATCCCACAAGACCTAGAATTACCTTATGTGTATCCCACAAAAAAAGCTTCACTGTTATCAGCAACATTTTTAATGAATTTAAGCAAAATTCCCAGGCTAACTACCCTTGGAATCTTTCCGGGAAAATTCTGGAAATTTGCCTGAAAGTTTCCAACCCTTTGCAACCCTAGTCTTGTCACATCTAATTATGTTTTGCTGACAGGTTCTCCCAATCTATTAAAAACAGGAGCTGAAAATTGAAGAAGAGCAGAGCGAGGCAGCGGAAGAGGAAGACTTGGATCTTCAGTTGCCAGCAAAGAAAAAAAAGTCCAAGAAGGTTGACTTCCAGGAGGAAGGAGAGATACTTGAGAAGGACGATGGTATGGGATGGCATTTGACCTTGTAGTAATTATCCACTTAAGTGACTGACATTGTCGCTCTGGATAAGAGCGTCTGCTAAATGACTTAAATGTTAAATGTTAAAATGTCTTGAGCGCTGTTGAGATTCTTGGGTAATAAAATACGCTATACAAATTAAATCTATTATTGATATTATTATTATTATTATTATTATTATTATTGAATGCTGATATCTGTCTTCTACTTTCCTTTCAATGAGTGTAATTGTATCCGTTAAAACATGACCATGTGGTGTTTTTGCTTGAGGCCTCGAGGACGATGAGGGGGGAAAAAATGATGGCATCTCATTCAGCTCCCAGTCTGGTCCGGCGTGGTTAGGGACAGACAGAGACTACACATATGATGAGGTAGGCCTATTTATTTTAATTCAGTTCAGATTATTTTAAATAATATTGCAAAGGGCATTTGGTTATATTGATTCAAAGGCATGCCCCAGTTTGAGAGAGTCTGATGATCATATTTGTGATGTCCTCCTCAGCTGCTGAACCGTGTCTTCAACATCATGCGGGAGAAGAACCCTGACATGGTGGCCGGAGAGAAGAGAAAGTTTATTATGAAGCCCCCTCAGGTGGTCCGAGTGGGCACCAAGAAGACCTCGTTTGTCAACTTCACTGATATCTGTAAACTGTGAGTCAAACATGTCTACTTCATACATTCTACAGACTTTAGGGACTTGAGTTTCTACTTCCCACAGGAGAGCTACAGTATATGATGATTGAAGTGTGGAAGTGTTTCTAGTAGTACATTTGACTGCATTTAACTATCAATTATTGTTCTCTGTAGGTTGCATCGTCAGCCAAAACATCTTCTGGCATTTTTATTGGCTGAGCTGGGGACAAGGTAAAGTGGCCTAGTATTATGGTTATTGCAGATTTCGCAGTAGAAATCTTCATATCCAGACATCTGTTATTAAGTTCTGTTTTTATGAATGACTATTACATTTATTTTCTTTGCAGTGGCTCCATAGATGGAAATAATCAGCTTGTGATCAAAGGAAGATTTCAACAGAAACAGATTGAAAATGTCTTGAGAAGATATATTAGTACGTAGGAATATACAGGAATCCATATTACATTGGTATACTGGTGACCTAGAGCAAAATATGTAAAGAATAGTTGTAGAGGCATATAATTTAGTTATCCTTCACTTGTAGCTACTATAGACATATTTGCGTGCCTCATCTTGGCTTTGTGTTTGACTTGCAGAGGAATATGTGACGTGTCACACGTGTCGCTCCCCTGACACCATCCTACAAAAGGACACCCGTCTCTACTTCCTCCAGTGTGAGACCTGCCACTCGCGCTGCTCCGTGGCCAGCATCAAGACTGGCTTCCAGGCTGTCACGGGCAAGAGGGCACAGCTCCGTGCCAAAGCCAACTAAGGCCAACCCAACCCTGGCTTCTCCCTCTCTGACCCGCCGGAGCTTTGGATCCTATTGATAACTGGACTTTTGTTTGGAGTCTGAGAGGGTTTGTTGTTGTCGCTGCATTATGTGAGAGAGAAACGCTACAAGCTCTGAGGATCGAAGTTCTTGCAGGTCATAAGGAGCAGTGCGCAGATGCATAAGGTTTCACATGCAAACACCCATTTTTCTCTTTTCTCAGCTGAGGGAAGATTCTTTCAGAGCTTCTCTATTCCCTCCAAGTGTGTCTTCTTCCCACATTTCTTCAATCGTATGTAGCCCACATATCGGATCATAAAGACAAAGCTGTTATGACAAAGTAATTGATATTGGCTTTCCTTTGGTTGAAGCGTAGTGGGTGTGTAAACAAACATTTTAAAGATGCATTCCAAGAGCTAGGTTTCAGTATCATGTATGTACCCTTTTGCACTGCCGAGCCATACTGTACAGGCCTGGTTACTCATCCACCACAGCTGCATGAACTGTGCTTGCTTCAAGCCAGTAGAGTTTCAGCAGGATATTGTGAAAGGGTTATGGAGAGTCGGGTTTTCAGCTTGTATACCCTCCTCTACTGCTTTTACAGGCTTATCTGAGATCTGTATACTATCATAGCAGACTGTCAGTGGGTGGAAGTAGCTGGGTGTCCTCCAGTAAGTGTACATTAATTACTTTCAAACTGAGACTACAGAATATGTGGGACAAACGACAATGACATCTATTTATTGTGTGTGTGTGTGTGTGTGTGTGTGTGTGTGTGTGTGTGTGCGCGCGCGCGTGCACGCTTTTATGGCAATTACAAGATTTTAACTTTGACATCCGATCCCTGACACTTAAGAAAAACATTCTTCTGCGTGGTCACCTGGTGTTAAGAAGATTGTTGATTTCAAATAGCAAACAAGAATCTTACAAGGTATTCACATGGTATCAAGTATACTCCGGATTTGTGCAGAAAACATATAAAAAGTCTCTTTCAAATTGTTTTCAAACTGATTTTTTTAGCCTGATATTTAACATTCTCCCATCACTTTTTTTTTAAGACCGTATGTTGTCGGTTGCCTTTTTGATTTTCTTGACTGGGTAACACCCAGAGAAATGTTTATAATGCAACTTATCATTGAAAGGGAGCAAAACTTGTTTTTATATGAAAACGGGTGGAATTAGAACAAATAAATTCTAGGTAATCATAGGATTTAGATCAAAATACGTTTTACATGTAAACATGTTTTCATTGTGAGGTGTGATTGTCTGAACAGCGCGGCTGCAATGAAGACGACCTGGAACGCAACCTAAATTGCCGGCGCATGTGCAGTGAATGCACTTCCTATTCCGCTCAACGCGCTGCGTTTTCTTCTTTAACCAAGCTTATTTTCAACGTAAAAAAAGGTAAACAAACTAGATATGTACACATTTGAAACTACTGCATTTCCCTGCGATAAAAGTAAGCTGTTTAGTATCACAGTGCCGCCTGATATGGGGCTTGGGTGCAGATGTATTGCTAGCTAGGTGAACAACATGATGGTTTGTGAGCAACCTCCATTCATTTAGCTAGCCACTGAAGTCCAATAGCTAACTGTCCTCTTTCATTATTATCATTTATGTATACTATCACTAATGCATGTAAATGTTGATCGAATAACTTCACATTATTGTAATGCTGTTTATTGTACCGGTTACTAATATGTACCATTTCATATTAGTAACCGCGTGTTGGCTCAAGACAATCCGACGTCATGAGCTTGTTTGGGACCAGCACTGGGTTTGGCGCAGGGGGATTCGGAGCGGCAACCACGGACACACACAACCCAATGAAGGTAACTAGCTAAAAAAAAAAAATATCATTCCCTTTCAGTAACCAGCTTAATGATCAATCTATTTGACTACTAGAAATTGTTCTGAGTGGTATAAATACATTTGAATGATGTGTGATCTCACATAGGATGTGGAAGTAACCTCACCCCCAGATGACAGCATCAGTTGCTTGGCGTTTAGTCCCCCTGCCATGCCAGGGAACTTCTTGATAGGGGGGTCCTGGGCCAATGATGTGAGTCAAGTCATTAAGTTCCACTTGAAGTGTTCACTTCAGACTTATGCCTTTTTGTTATGAGTCTAAAACCATTCACTTCGTAACACGTGACTGTTTTCTTACATTTTTCCAGGTGAGGTGTTGGGAGGTACAGGACAATGGGCAGACAGTCCCCAAAGCCCAGCAAATGCACACAGGTCCAGTCCTTGATGTCTGCTGGAGCGAAGTAGGCCCCCCTCACATATCACATATCTTTACGAACCATATAAGGACTTTGAATGAAGCTTTACTTATTCGTTCCCTTGCTCTCTCAGGATGGAAGCAAGGTTTTCACTGCATCTTGTGATAAGACTGCCAAAATGTGGGATCTCAACAGCAACCAGGCAATACAGATCGCACAGGTAAATGTTTCAGGCTATGAACACTGTTTTAATCTGTTATTTTTCAATTGGTAGTTTCATCGCCTCTTTGTACAACTGGGGGGAATTGCTTCCCATGGAAACATTATGAAAAGGTATGTTGAACCTAGATCCGATTAGAAATGGTATTGATTTGTGTTTCCTCTTAGCATGATGCTCCTATCAGAACAGTCCACTGGATCAAAGCCCCCAACTACAACTGCATCATGACAGGCAGCTGGGACAAAACTCTGAAGGTAAGAAAATGTATTGTGATTGGAAACAATCCTTGTTCCAAAATGACTATCTGTTTTATATCATAGTTATTATGTAGTGATACAGGGCATAAAATAAATAGAACCAAACAGTCCTTTATCCCAGTGACAGTAAGACTACTGAATGACGGTCTGGCCTACAGTTGACATTGATGTTAACGTTGTACTGATGTGTATATTGTGTACAGTTGAATCATTATGAAACACCCATGAATTGCACTTTTTCTATTCTCATATTTATGCCCATTGTATGCTTGATGATATGTTTTAAAGTACACAGTGCCACAAACAAAATGTCCCTGTGAGGATAATAATGTCATTATCTTACTCACTATAATGGTTTGCTCACCTGTGTTTGATTTGCTCTTGTAGTTCTGGGACACCCGTTCGCCCAACCCAATGATGTCCCTGCAGCTGCCGGAGAGGTGCTACTGTGCAGACGTGGTGAGGACCTGGTGCTCAAGCTCCAGTGACTTTAATATTCTTTAAGTTTTCTATAATAACTCTGAATAGCGAGGACCGACTAGTGATTTTAAATTGTGTTCTGCGGTTAAATGTTCAAAACATTTTTAGATGAAAGTCTGCTGTGTCCTGGTTTTATGAGCCATGTGTTGTCTGCTGATTGGTGAGCTGGCTGCTGTCATTTCCAGGTGTATCCCATGGCAGTGGTAGCATCGGCAGAGCGAGGTTTGATTGTATATCAGCTTGAGAACCAGCCGTCCGAGTTCAGGAGGATAGACTCACCACTCAAACACCAGGTGACTGGTTTCACATACCAGGTGACTTACAGGTCTCCCTAAAATAAGTCTTCCTGGATAAATAAAGGTTAACTAAAAAAAGACCAATACATTTACAGGACTGTCTACTACACACTTTTTCTGCCTCGCACATATTACACTCACCTTTTCGCAGTGTGCGGTTTCCATTGATTATCAGTTATTATTGAGTAGTTAATGCCTGTGGTGTACACCCTAACACCACCTCTTCCGTCTCCCTGTATCAGCACCGCTGCATAGCCATCTTTAAGGACAAACAGAACAAGCCTGCTGGATTTGCTCTTGGGAGCATTGAAGGGCGGGTCGCCATTCACTACATCAACCCTCCTAACCCGTGAGTGGCACAAAACGTGCTTTTCCTTACAAACTGTGAGAAAGACCTTAGCTATTACCCGGGGCACCGTACTCACCACAGTGTTTTTTGTGTGTTGTAGAGCCAAGGATAACTTCACCTTCAAGTGCCACAGGTCGAATGGAACCAACACAACCACACCACAAGACATATATGCTGTGAGTGCAGCTTGTGCTCTCTCCACCCTGCTTTCATATTAGTTTGGCTACAGTCAGTAGGAAGTGAAAGATGTTGGTGTTTTTTAATGCAAAAAGCTTGCTGTTTCTGATCAAACAGGTGAATGCCATCTCCTTCCACCCTGTCCACGGTACACTGGCGACTGTTGGGTCTGACGGTCGCTTTAGCTTCTGGGATAAAGACGCTCGCACCAAGCTGAAGACCTCGGAGCAGCTGGACCAGCCAATCACAGCTTGCTCGTTCAACAACAACGGCAACATCTTTGCCTACGCCTCTAGCTATGACTGGTCAAAGGTAACATTTAGTCTCGTTCCTCATGTTATGAATGGTTGATTTTAAGACTCATTCTATTCCTTCAAAATGGCCAGGCATTATTTTGTATAAGTTCAATTGATACATTTTGTTTTAACCTCAGGGGCATGAGTACTACAACCCTCAGAAAAAGAACTACATCTTCCTGCGTAATGCTACTGAGGAGCTGAAACCTCGGAATAAGAAATGGTGAGTCAGACTGCCTGTGATTTTCAACACATCAATTGCCTTTGGGCACCTCTATGGTGACCTTCACAAGCCATTCTATGCTTAAGAAATCTAGAACCACATGTATATTGGTCGGACAAGCAACAGACTTAATGACCTTTTGTACATTTCCTCATGTCCCTAGATCTGCCCTGTCTCTCCTGTTGTTTGCAAAATGGAGGTTTGTCAAACGCACACGTGATGCCTGCACGACTCTGTTCCTATCCTGTGCCAACACCAATGGTGGAGCTGCTGCTTGCAAAAGGACCAATCACTGGAGGTCTTTCATCTTCTTGGCATTGGCATGGATCTCTGTCCCAGCCACATGCATCCAAATAGGGGTTGGAGAGTGAGGAGATGATATTGTTTTGTAATATCTGATATTTTATTTTCTATTGTCAGTAGCTAGGTTTCCATCGAATTGCTGACAGATTTTATGTGAATATTCTTAAATCTGCTGAAACAAAATCTGAAAACAATGTGTGCATTTTTCCACCAGAGATGTTTCCGTCCAATTGATTTGTTGTGGGTAGAAAGATGTGCTTGATGGCATAGTGCACATACAAATAACGTTTGTGGTTAAATTCCCATGTACCAAATAAAAATTACAAATTAAATGGGTTTCCATTGCATTTTCAACTCTTGATTTTTTTTTATTTTACCAGGCAAGTCAGTTAAGAACAAATTCTTATTTTCAATGACGGCTTAGTGGGTTAATAGACAATTTGTCTTACCGTGGGCTTTTAGAGATACATTCCACCTTTATACAAGTCAACAATTCTTAATCTTAGGTCTTGTGAGATCTCTTTTGTTTGAGGCATGGTTCACATCAGGCAATGCTTCTTGTGAATAGCAAACTCAAAATGTGTGAGTGTTTTGCAGGGCATCTCTAACCAACATCTCCAATCTCATCTCATTGATTGAACTCCAGGTTAGCTGACTCCTGACTCCAATTAGCTTTTTGGAGAAGTCAGCCTAGGGGTTCACATACTTTTTCCATCCTACGTTGTGAATGTTTAAATTATGTATTCAATATAGACAAGAAAGATACAATGTGTGTTATTAGTTTAAGCACACTGTGTTTGTCCATTGTTGTGACTTAGATCTGATCTTGATCTAATTTTATTATCAAAATTTATGCAGAAATTCAGGTAATTCCAAAGGGTTCCCATACCTTTTCTTGCCACTGTATCGATTGTTTCTTAAATAATATAACTTATAAATGCCTCATAAGCTTAGTTCAACTGACACACACCATACGAACTCAAAATGTAAGCTTGTTTTTGTCCAATGTTTGTAAACATTGTAAATGTAAACGATACTGTATAACATGTTTAAATCAATTTTTATATCATGGATGGCCAGTCCTTGCATCCACAGCTCTGTCTATTAATCTGAAAGTGGTTGCATTTCTCCAGGCCCATCCCTCAGCTTTCTATCAAAACAGAGGCGGGGTGACCGTTTTGTTACTGTTTCATCTGTGGATTTGCCCTTTAAACAGCTGCATATTATCACGATGTCAAAGTGTCACCACCAAAAAGGTCAACAATAGGCCTATAGCAAATGCAGCATATGGCATTAATTTTTCACTAGTAAATAGCCATTTTCAGTACTGCTCAAAGCATGCCATTGCATGAGCGCAGCATTTATTTTTCAACTCGAATCAATGAGCCCAATCAGTCCTCCATGACAACAAAATCTTAAACAACAGAGTAGGACTGGCTAATAAATCCTTCGTTTTTGGGTTATGCTCAGGTAAAACAATTTATCTAATCTATACTTCCATATTTCCAAGTCCTATTCTTGCAGCTCAAGGGGTGTAACATTTATTGGAATGACTGGAATTCTGATAGACTTTGGTTTTTAATGTAAAGATATCACTTATAACTTAATAGTATTATTGTATGTAGTAGAAGGTGATTGGTTAGAAGCCTACATAACCAACCCATGAAGGAAAATTTAACATCCATATATTGCCAGCTATGTAAACTTTAACATTGATTTATCCTGCAGTAGATGTCTTTTAATTGGTAACATACATTTTTGTCTTCTTCTAATACATTTTAAGGGGAAAGTAATCTAAAAGTAACAAGATTGTTACTAGATTTGAGTAATCCACTAGTTACGTTTCTGATTACAATTTTGGACAGGTAAGTAGTAACGGCGACAGATTACATTTAAAAAGTAATCTACCCAACCCTGGTTCTATGCATTCCTATTTGCTTAGTGTTCTAAACATTTACATTTAAGTCATTTAGCAGACGCTCTTATCCAGAGCGACTTACAAATTGGTGCATTCACCTTATGACATCCAGTGGAACAGCCACTTTACAATAGTGCATCTAAATCTTTTAAGGGGGGTGAGAAGGATTACTGGTGGTGGTGGTGATTGACTCCGCTGTCCTGGCGTCGTGAGGGAGTGTGTTCCACCATTGGGGAGCCAGAGCAGCGAACAGTTTTGACTGGGCTGAGCGGGAACTGTACTTCCTCAGTGGTAGGGAGGCGAGCAGGCCAGAGGTGGATGAATGCAGTGCCCTTGTTTGGGTGTAGGGCCTGATCAGAGCCTGGAGGTACTGAGGTGCCGTTCCCCTCACAGCTCCGTAGGCAAGCATCATGGTCTTGTAGCGGATGCGAGCTTCAACTGGAAGCCAGTGGAGAGAGCGGAGGAGCGGGGTGACGTGAGAGAACTTGGGAAGGTTGAACACCAGACGGGCTGCGGCATTCTGGATGAGTTGTAGGGGTTTAATGGCACAGGCAGGGAGCCCAGCCAACAGCGAGTTGCAGTAATCCAGACGGGAGATGACAAATGCCTGGATTAGGACCTGCGCCGCTTCCTGTGTGAGGCAGGGTCGTACTCTGCGGATGTTGTAGAGCATGAACCTACAGGAACGGGCCACCGCCTTGATGTTAGTTGAGAATGACAGGGTGTTGTCCAGGATCACACCAAGGTTCTTAGCGCTCTGGGAGGAGGACACAATGGAGTTGTCAACCGTGATGGCGAGATCATGGAACGGGCAGTCCTTCCCGGGAGGAAGAGCAGCTCCGTCTTGCCGAGGTTCAGCTTGAGGTGGTGATCCGTCATCCACACTGATATGTCTGCCAGACATGCAGAGATGCGATTCGCCACCTGGTCATCAGAAGGGGGAAAGGAGAAGATTAATTGTGTGTCGTCTGCATAGCAATGATAGGAGAGACCATGTGAGGTTATGACAGAGCCAAGTGACTTGGTGTATAGCGAGAATAGGAGAGGGCCTAGAACAGAGCCCTGGGGACACCAGTGGTGAGAGCGCGTGGTGAGGAGACAGATTCTCGCCACGCCACCTGGTAGGAGCGACCTGTCAGGTAGGACGCAATCCAAGCGTGGGCCGCGCCGGAGATGCCCAACTCGGAGAGGGTGGAGAGGAGGATCTGATGGTTCACAGTATCGAAGGCAGCCGATAGGTCTAGAAGGATGAGAGCAGAGGAGAGAGAGTTAGCTTTAGCGGTGCGGAGCGCCTCCGTGATACAGAGAAGAGCAGTCTCAGTTGAATGACTAGTCTTGAAACCTGACTGATTTGGATCAAGAAGGTCATTCTGAGAGAGATAGCGGGAGAGCTGGCCAAGGACAGCACGTTCAAGAGTTTTCTAGAGAAAAGAAAGAAGGGATACTGGTCTGTAGTTGTTGACATCGGAGGGATCGAGTGTAGGTTTTTTCAGAAGGGGTGCAACTCTCGCTCTCTTGAAGACGGCGAGGTGAGGTAAGGGAGAAGGTCTCCGGAAATGGTCTGGAGAAGAGAGGAGGGGATAGGGTCGAGCGGGCAGGTTGTTGGGCGGCCGGCCGTCACAAGACACGAGATTTTATCTGGAGAGAGAGGGGAGAAAGAGGTCAGAGCACAGGGTAGGGCAGTGTGAGCAGAACCAGCGGTGTCGTTTGACTTAGCAAACGAGGATCGGATGTCGTCGACCTTCTTTTCAAAATGGTTGACGAAGTCATCTGCAGAGAGGGGAGGAGGGAGGGGGAGGAGGATTCAGGAGGGAGGAGAAGGTGGCAAAGAGCTTCCTAGGGTTAGAGGCAGATGCTTGGAATTTAGAGTGGTAGAAAGTGGCTTTAGCAGCAGAGACAGAGGAGGAAAATATAGAGAGGAGGGAGCGAAAGGATGCCAGGTCCGCAGGGAGGCGAGTTTTCCTCCATTTCCGCTCGGCTGCCCGGAGCCCTGTTCTGTGAGCTCGCAATGAGTCGTCGAGCCACGGAGCGGGAGGGGAGGACCGAGCCAGCCTGGAAGATAGGGGACATAGAGAGTCAAAGGATGCAGAAAGGGAGGAGAGGAGGGTTGAGGAGGCAGAATCAGGAGATAGGTTGGAGAAGGTTTGAGCAGAGGGAAGAGATGATAGGATGGAAGAGGAGAGAGTAGCGGGGGAGAGAGAGCGAAGGTTGGGATGGCGCGATACCATCCGAGTAGGGGCAGTGTGGGAAGTGTTGGTTGAGAGCGAGAGGGAAAAGGATACAAGGTAGTGGTCGGAGACTTGGAGGGGAGTTGCAATGAGGTTAGTGGAAGAACAGCATCTAGTAAAGATGAGGTCGTATTGCCTGCCTTGTGAGTAGGGGGAAGGTGAGAGGGTGAGGTCAAAAGAGGAAAGGAGTGGAAAGAAGGAGGCAGAGAGGAATGAGTCAAAGGTAGACGTGGGGAGGTTAAAGTCGCCCAGAACTGTGAGAGGTGAGCCGTCCTCAGGAAAGGAGCTTATCAAGACATCAAGCTCATTGATGAACTCTCCGAGGGGACCTGGAGGGCGATAAATGATAAGGATGTTAAGCTTGAAAGGGCTGGTAACTGTGACAGCATGAAATTCAAAGGAGGCGATAGACAGATGGGTAAGGGGAGAAAGAGAGAATGACCACTTGGGAGAGATGAGGATCCCGGTGCCACCACCCCGCTGACCAGAAGCTCTCGGGTTGTGCGAGAACACGTGGGCGGACGAAGAGAGAGCAGTAGGAGTAGCAGTGTTATCTGTGGTGATCCATGTTTCCGTCAGTGCCAAGAAGTCGAGGGACTGGAGGGTGGCATAGGCTGAGATGAACTCTGCCTTGTTGGCCGCAGATAGGCAGTTCCAGAGGCTACCGGAGACCTGGAACTCCACGTGGGTCGTGCGCGCTGGGACCACCAGATTAGGTGGCCGCGGCCACGCGGTGTGGAGCGTTTGTATGGTCTGTGCAGAGAGGAGATAACAGGGATAGACAGACACATAGTTGACAGGCTACAGAAGAGGCTACGCTAATGCAAGGAGTTTGGAATGACAAGTGGACTACACGTCTCGAATGTTCAGAAAGTTAAGCTTACGTAGCAAGAATCTTATTGACTAAAATGATTAAAATGATACAGTACTGCTGAAGTAGGCTAGCTGGCAGTGGCTGCGTTGTTGACTTTGTAGGCTAGCTGGCAGTGGCTGCGTTGTTGACACTACACTAATCAAGTCGTTCCGTTGAGTGTAATAGTTTCTACAGTGCTGCTATTCGGGGCTAGCTAACTAGCTAGCTAGTTAACTCTCTAAACATTGTGCCCCATTGCACGGAGTATGTACAAGTGTAAAATAGATGAGCATGAAAAAATGTGTTGTAAAAACCAGTCAGTTTAATCTGTCTTTATTTACTCATTTATTTCATTCTTCAATGTCATTAAATTGTACAACAATGTAACAGAGCAGAAAAAAACATGACCATACAATCATGGTGTCAGTTACCAGGTTTCCATCCAACCCTGTTATGCGAGTAAAGTACGTTGGATAAAACATTTAATGCATATATATATATATATATACATATACATATATGTTACCAGCAAAAAATATTGTAATCAGATTAGATACTTTGAAAAAACTGGATGATTATTTCGAGGATTACTTTAAAATTCAGAAATGATGTATGCGGGAGAAAAACTGTGACACTGTTTCCTCAATGATATTCAAATCAACATTGAAAAAAGACGCAAGTTTAAATTTGTTCCACAAGTCAGACCGCTGTGATGACACACCAAATGTGTTTGATGGATCACGGGAAAAGAGCATGAATAGGTTTGGCTACAGTCCAAGCTATGTCTGCTGTCGGCATCCAAAGATTATCCAATTTTAATAAACGCTTGGATGTTATTGTTATAGTTATACACATGCCGCGTTCAACGAATCGGCAACTCGGACATTTCCGAGTTTATATGTTTTATTTTGGACATTTCCGAGTTTCCTAGTTCCGACTAGTATATGAACGCGGCATATGACAAAGACTCTGGAGTGTGAATTCGTGTATTCTCGCGACGATGGTTCTTCACGTCACGGTCTACATAAAACTACCGAACTCAGCGACTTCTCTTTTGTTAACGGCATTTTGTTATCAGTTGGAGAAGCCATCCGAGTATCAATAGTCATGCCCCGCGTCTATGTTGGAAAACTAAGTTATCATGCTCGAGAAAAAGACCTTCAGCGGTTTTTCAATGGCTACGGAAAGCTTATGGAAATTGATCTGAAAAATGGGTAAGTTCAAGCTGAGCATATGAGTCAGTTGAACAACACCGGGCTGGAAAAGCTAACGTTAGCTAGCGAACGTTAGCTTCATAACTACTTGATTTCGGTTAGCTAGCTCTCCCAAAGCATATACGGGAAATAACTAGCTACAGTCACATTTGACTTTCAATTGTGTTGCTATTCGTGCATGTAATAGCAACTAGGTAACATTAGTGGTTATTAGATTCACATTGGCTTTACTTAAGCATTTCATGTTTTTGTAAATAACTTGCCTAGTTAGCTAGCTAACGTTAGCGTGTTCAAAATGGCTGCTTGTTTGGCTTCACTTCAAACCGTTTTTTTTGTGCGCCATGTAACTGTTAGCTACCCAAACGTTAACCAATTAGCTTGTTGCCTTAACCCCTTTCATGCACAGGCAAGGAGCCCACTAATTGCTTTTTTTGGGGGGTGAAGTTTTTACCCCTACTCGTCAAAATAACGTTAAAACATATCACATCTTCTGTCTGAAATTAGTATCAGTCTTCACTCATTCGTTTTGTAGTCATTGTTACCCGAAGACGAGCCTAACTTTAAAACATATATATATATTTTAGATATGGATTTGTAGAGTTTGAGGACAATCGCGATGCGGATGACGCTGTGTATGAACTGAATGGCAAGGAGTTGTGCGGGGAGCGTGTGACCGTGGAACATGCAAGAGGACCGCGGCGCGACCGAGATGGATATAGTGGTGGCGGGGGTGGTCGCAGTAAGTACAATCTATTTCGATGTTCCCTCTGCCCTTTCCCAGTGGATCAAGGAATTGTGAATGTGGACCGTATACACGCAGACCTGTGATCCTAAAGTGGAGTTTGACCTAGCTCGCCAATACTCAATGGTTTCACCATTGCCGTAATAAAGTATTTCATGTTAGTATAAGTGTCACCATTGAGTATGGTCCAAGTTTGACCCAACTTGGCGCAGACAACTACTGTTTAGCTGTAATGAAACCATGTTTCTAGTGTTTTCTTTCCTGGTGGAATTGTAAACACATAAACAACTGTATTTAGCTAATATGAAGTCATGGCTTTGTCACCATGTAGCCTAGCTGTATCATTAAATACTATTACATGTGAATTGTATTTTACGTTTGATTTCAGCATTAACAAAGTCCTTGATGTTTCAATTTGAAAGAGTCCAGCTGCGGGCTGAGGCTGAGGCCGAGTCCATAGAGGCTAAGATGACTGGCTAAGATGAGACTGCCTGTCCCGTTTGGCCTTGGCTTTCACCTTACAATGTGTGTGTGACCTATGCCCCTTGACCCTTGGCTGACCTAACCGGAAGCCATGATGACAGCATCCTTTTGCCAATAGACCAGGGGTGATGGTGAGGATTCCCATTGGTTTCTATGTTGAAAGAATAAGTGGGGCGGCTAAGTCAAAAACATGTTACCGCTCGCTGTAAGTGGGCAAACCAGCTGAATTGCCCCCAGTTTGACAACCGGTTAGGCAAAGTCATGGGCAAAACGTATGTAGCGTTATGTCAGTTGGCACTCACTAAATGTGATACCATTTTGACAGTGACTTTGTGGGAGCCTCTATTTGTCTTTCAGGATTCAAGGGTTTGTAAGAAGAAGAACATCAATGTCGATTTGTTTGTACGGCTAAAGAATTGCACTTATTAAACATTTGTCAGACTGGCTGTATGTTGCTGGTAACAGATGCAGTGGTGGTCTTTGCAACAGCAGTGAACTACTTCAGAGGCGGTACAATGAGGAGAATATAAACTGACATCCACTAAGACAACAAATGCCCCGGCTTTAAGACCTCAGTCATTTATTAAGAGGTTTGTCTTGAATGGGTCCAGATGGACATCTTACAGGACCTAGGTTAAACATTACCACACCATTTATCCTGGTAGCTGCATTCTCTGTTTATGGTCTGATCCACTGAGTGAAATGCCTATATGCCACTCTGTTTTGCTGACTATTTGTATAACCTGTCATTTTAAAGGTAGTAGTGGTTACAGCAGCAGCAGCAGAAGCCGCACTGGCAGGGATAAGTACGGGCCACCTGTCCGTACCGAGTACCGGCTGATCGTTGAGAATCTGTCCAGCCGCTGCAGCTGGCAGGATCTGAAGGTGAGTTGTTGAGACAGTTTTATATTTGTAGGTGAAGGGCAGGCACTAAAGATGCTGCCAGTTGCTATCCATGGTAGGCCATTTGTTTCTGAAAAATGTGGGAAATATTCTGCGGGGTGACTCTGCATCGGCCTCTACAGGATTTCATGCGCCAGGCTGGAGAGGTCACGTACGCTGACGCCCACAAGGAGCGTACCAACGAGGGTGTCATCGAGTTCGGCTCACGTTCGGACATGAGGAGGGCCCTGGACAAGCTGGACGGCACAGACATCAACGGGAGGAAGATCCGCCTGGTGGAGGAAAAGTCTCGCCGCCGCCGCTCCTACTCTGGCAGCCGCTCCAGGTGAGGCTCTACACCGCCCTGCTCTTTATGAGTAGTTTAATTTCTCATCCAACCTGCTGCTTTCCATTAGTCACTTTAAAGGGATGAGTGTGACATTTGTATTCTTGTTCCCTCCTGCAGGTCTCGCAGCAGACGTCGCTCTCGTAGCAGGAGCAGCCGCTCCAGGAGTAACTCCAGGTCCCGGTAAGAATGCTCACTTGTCTACAAAGTGACAGTTTAGATTGGTCAATATTAGTGCAACAACGATTGTAAACCATTGTCCACCCCCTGTAGATCCCATTCTCGCAGCAAGAGACGTCGCTCTAGATCCGGAAGGAAGTCCCGTTCCTGCAAGTCTCGTTCCCGCTCTCGCACCCACAAATCCAGATCCCGCTCCGACAAAAGCAAGTCCCGTTCCAAGAGCCGTTCCAAGGTGAAATCCGAGCGGGATTCCAGCAGCCCTTCCAAGGAGAAGTTGACCAGCAAGAAGTCACGTAGCCGCTCGGCGTCCCCCATGGGGAATGGGAAGGAGGAGCCGTCCTCTCGCTCCCCGTCCCCAGCAGCTGACCGCCACTCCAAGTCTCCAGACAAGCGTCCTGTCTCCCGCTCCCCATCTCGCTCCAGGTCTAGATCAGCTTCCCAAGATTAAAGGCATTGCCCAGTTTGTTTCATCCACATGTTCCCCATTAGAGCAATCTGGATGTATAGGAGCAGCTTCTATTTGATTTAGCAGATCTATCGCAGCACCACGTTAATCAAGGCTTGCTCAGTTAATCAGTGCTATCTTTGGCACTTAGAAATCTAAACCATGATCTTGACGTTGTATTATACATGGCTTGAGAATGATTTAGTCAATGTGTTGGGGGTGGCACATCGTAGATTATAGCTGCTATGTTTTGTACATGGAGGAGCTTGTCTGAATGGCTTTGTATTTAAAACAAGTCAGGACTTTCTTTTATTTCCTTAATTGTTATTTGTATTCCTCCCTCCGTTCTGCTTTTGCTTACATCGGTTGTGTTTGACCTTATTTTCCATGATTTTGAGTCATTTCACCTATTGAGCTCAAGGTTTGTTTTTGACACCCCACAATGTATGTGCTGTACATCTTGTGGAGGTACACTTTTTTTGGCATTGAGATTTAACCAGGGATCGTGGTACAGATTCCAGCCTCCCACGTGAGAAGCCGGTCTGATTACTTGTAACCATGTCCATTTTTTTATTGTACATTTAATAAAAGTTATGAAAATTGCTGAGTTGTGATTCATATTGCTGCCATGACACAAACTGCTGCTTTTACTGTATTAGGGCCTAAACTACAGTAACAGTTCTATATGCAAATGGATTCTTCCTTACGGTGAAATGGTGTACAGTGTTCATATACTAAATTGTATTAATGTGAAAAGCGGTGGGGGGGAAATTGTGACGAGTAATTGCCGAAACATTTTTGGTGCTGTCATTGAGTTGGCACTATACATTCTTATGATTAAATGAACATGGGTCTGCGCATGCGTACAATTCTGATCCGCAAGAGAAACCTCTGGTAAGCGAAATTGAGTCATTTCATTTTTCAAATTGATCATCTGATAAACATAATGCTTTGACATGCATGCAATAGTGCGCTCCAGAATCTTGGCAGTTATAACTTGCAGATGGTAAGATGTCAATTGTCATTTTATTGTTGTTGGTATCCAGCATGCATATAATTAGCCATAAAGCTATTTCTTATCGCAAATTTTATTCAATATATTCTGTCATATTTGATAGTTCTCAGCAAACCTATAACGGGCTAACGGTCCGCAACATAAACGGGATTGTATTATTGTTGTCGCTGCATGTCATGAAGCGATGCCGTTAATTAGACATTTTGCCAGGATTGGTTGCTTTGTACATTTTCACAAATTCTGAGTTACTGTTTTTTTTTTCTCATTGCTTCAAGGATTTATGATCTTCCGCCATTTTACAGCGGAATTGCTGTGTTTTTGGTAAATTAATATATCGATTTTGCTTTGTCTACTTTCCCTTGCTATTCTAAGAGCAGCGTTGTAAAAAAGCATCGACAGAAATGTCCTAAAAACAATTTGTTTTAAAATAAACCTTAATCCGAATGTACTTTTATCTCCAATGCTGTGAAGTGATACTAAAAGTGATTCATAAAATTGGGAAGGTTTCTTAAAAATGCCCCACACATTTTTTATTCTTAAAATTTGAAAAATGGCAGCATAAAGGGAATTGTCCCCTATATTCTGATGTTTAATAGTATCAGAACATAATACTGTGGGTGCAGGGGATGGATAATATGGGGAATACATGTGAAGCCTGTAACCCTTCTGACATTCAGGCCCCTTTCCACTGAATTCCATTGTTACCTCACCCTGTCACTATAATCCTAAGAAATATGTGAAATTGTTATGATCTATTTTCAGAGGCAGTAAGTAAGGTCTGCGATGAGTGCCAAAGTTGAGCTGGATTTTTCAGCCAAAAAAGCAGATCCTACTCCCCTGACTGACTCCAGTGATTCCCTCTCCAATGACAGCCTGTCAAAGAAGACACGCCCACAGACCACCACAGCACTCATCCTGCCAGGTGAGATTTGGCCACAATGACACTTCTGGAACTATGACACTCAATAGGGTACTGTTATGAATTACACCCTGAACATTTTTCAACTCAGATATGCTGCACAAAGTTCTAAATGTTGACAACCCAGAAGGGGCACATACTACCCTCCTACTAGTCTCACGTAGCTACGTCATATCTTCACATTCACTCAGAAGCCTGCCTCTTCTCTCCCAAGCCCCAGCTCCTGCTCCTAGTACCCAGAAGGTGGAGGTCTCTCTGGGTGTTGCTGAGACAGGTAATGGAGCCATAGCTGGACAGGTGGAGACCCCCACTCTAGCCCCCCAGGTTGGGGGGACCTGTAGTATCGTCCATGTGCTGGAGTGGAAAGAAGGGATAGCCATCTTACCCAGCAGCAACCTAAAGGTGAACGACCATCGTATTTTATTAGAAGCATAGGGTTCTCTAATAGTAAGCATTGTTGGAGTAAAGACGTACCATGTGGGCAAGTTGTTGAAATGTTTCTTTTTCAGTTCTGTGTGAGTGACTGTGGAACACTGGAGATGATCAGCCAAGGGAATATCACCAGCGCTGAACCAATAGTAGTGGTGTCTGGAAAAATACCTGACTCTGAAAACAGGCCAATTAACAAAACAGGTAGGCTACTGAAAATCAGTCATACTGTGTGTTGTCTGCAGCTTAACAGTCTCTAAACTAAATTGTAATGGAAATGAACTAGCATGCTCAAACATATCCTCAAAAACAATTTGCAACCCTGTATGCAGTCCTTTCCTAATCCTAACCTGACATAATGCCTCCATTGTAGATGTGGCGCGTCCTCTCAGCACTGTGGGTGGTGTGGCTGTGGATCAGGAGAGGCCCATCAAGACTGTGCCTAAGACCCAGGGAGGGACAGGCCAACAGGAGAGCTGTTATCCAGTGGCACAGAGAACCTACCCGGAGCAACTACGCAGGGAACCCATGACTGACAAGTAAGTACTGAAGCGTGAAGCCTATCCACATCAAATTCATGTATGAAAACATATTTTTACCATAAAAAGCATTTTATCGTAGCCTTTTATGCTAAATGAAAATCAAGAATGTATCATACGCATACAGTGGATGGTCAGACACAAAACAAACAACGTACAAGATATTAACCACCATGCAGAAGATGTAAAGTAGGTCATAGGTAGCCTAAGGCGAAGCTTTATGTAGCGGACTCAACTGTTCTCTTATCTGTTCCTTAGTAGGGTGGGAGGTGCCGAGAAGATTCCCGGGGGCAGGGTAGCGTCTCTGGATCCTGAGCTGCTGAAACCCATGAAGAAGAGGAAGAGGAAGGACTACCTGAGTCCATCGGAGGAAGAGTCTGAGCTGGATGGCATGGTGGGAAAGGCTCAAGTGTCACTCTATCCCACATAAAGCATTCACAATTTAGTAGTATTTTTTGTTGTTGTAATAAGTAAAGGACCTCACGTGCATGTGATGGCCATATGCATCAATCAATTATTTTGTTCAATACTATTCATGCTGTAGGTACTATCTCTTTGTTGCAGTAAATCCATGTGTTGTATTCGTGGTTCTAGGATTATTTGAAGACAGAAAGCGGACACAACAGAGCGGGTGAGAATCAGCAAAAATGTAAACCCATTTGAACCATATACTCAAGTCACGTTTCTGTCGTATCAGATTTCCAATATGCATTGTGTTGTGTTTTCTGTCTGTGTACAACAGGCACTGGTGAAGTTAAGTTGGAGCTGTGGACGTGGGGACATTATCTGGAGGAGACCAAATCAGTGGCAGCTCCAGCCAAACTCTTTCAAAAGGTGTTTTTTTTTTACTAACTTTCGATACGTACTAAATGATAGGGCCGGGACAATACCAGTATTGCATCGCGACACTCGTTAGTATCGTAGCAAGGAAACAAAACACAAAGCGGACTTAAATTCTTTAGGAAAATAGCGCTAATGTTGGAAACAAACATCGTTATGTTGCCATCCAGAGTCACATTTATTTATTTTCCAGTCTATAGCACACAATATTTTACATACTGCAGGTTTATAAAGGGCCAAAGAGTTTGGTCTGCTTTGTGTTTTCATTTTTGCCACGGAAAAACAACTGCGATACTGGTATTGTCACAGCCCTAGTAAATTAGAGAACAAAAGTTAAGTTTTTGCAAATTAAATTGTGAGTGTGCGTGCATTTATGTGTCTATGGCTTTTCTCACTATAACCCCCTGTATTTTCAGTCTCAGCGGGTCCCACAGTGCAAAAGCAGCTTCCGCCAGGGCATGAAGTTAGAGGGCATCGACCCGCAGCACCCCTCCATGTACTTTGTTCTGACTGTGGCTGAGGTACTGTGTGCAGCGCTGCTCAACCTACAGTCGCATGCTCTTTGAGGTTTGCTTCTACCTCTCTCCCTGTCCTGACTGTTTTGTTTCATACACACTATACACCCTGACTGTACACACTGATTAGAGAGACGGATCCACATAACTGAGGGAAAGACACGGAGAGAGAGATTTGGGGAGACACGGTTTGACTTCTGTCTGTCTTGTCCTGTTTGTAGATTTGTGGCTACAGGCTGCGTCTCCATTTTGACGGCTACTCAGACTGTCATGACTTCTGGGTAAATGCCAATTGCCCCGACATCCACCCTGCGGGATGGTGTGAGGGCACTGGACACAAGCTGTACACCCCCAAAGGTCAGAGTATACGAGGCTTTGGTTTGTGGTTGGGTTGCAATTTGGACTCAATTAGTTTCCTTTTCACATTTTGATTATGGCGCAGATCATTTGCCCAAGCACCTAAGGATCTGAGTCATAAAGTCATTCATAAGATTTCCCTTATTAGAGTAGTGGTCCAGGGACATGTCCATGTCACATGTTTGTGTCTGTGTGTGCCACAGGCTGCAAAGAGGAGGAGTTCTCCTGGGCCAGCTACCTGAGGATGAGTAAAGCCCAAGTTGCCCCCAAAGAGGTGTTTGCAAGCCCTGGAAGAGTAAGTCTAAGCACGACTCTTATCCTCAATCAGTGGCCTGCATCTACCTGAAGTAATGAACTGTAAGCAGCTAATTTGGTGTGTTTGTGTTGGTGGCCCACTGGTCAGACTGATACGGAGGGTGATTTCGAGGTTGGCATGAAGCTGGAGGCTGTCGATCGCATGAACCCCTCTCTCATCTGCGTGGCGACCGTGACCGACGTGGTGGACGACCGCTTCCTGGTTCACTTTGATAACTGGGATGACACGTATGACTACTGGTGAGGCCATTTTTCATGTTTTTTTTCACGACTTCTCTAAATCATCAACTGTGGTGTTTTAGTAGCCGTTTGGCCATGACTTAAATTCTAATCTGATTAGTCGATGTTGAATCCCCATCCAGGTGTGACACCAGCAGTCCATACATCCATCCTATTGGCTGGTGCCAAGAGAGGAGCCTCCCCCTCACGCCACCTCAAGGTGACTGACAAAGTTGTAAGAAATTAATATAGTTCTAAGTAAACGATAGTGAATACGGTGGCATTTCACACACACCTTTGAACTGGATCCCATGTGCCCTGTCTGTCCTGCCAGGTTACCCAGACCCGGGCAGGTTCTCCTGGCCAAGGTACCTGGATGAGACTGGCTCTACCGCGGTGTCTGCTGAGGCCTTTAAAGTAGTGAGTACATCACTGAGGATTTGTTGCAATGAAAACCACTATACACTGCTGTCATTTAGACATTGATGAATACGATTGACTTGAATCCTTTTGTGGTCGGCTAAAGTGGAGTTGTGAACATAATGACTGTTTTGAGATTAACCATAGGGACTGATTTGAGGTCAGGTGTTAAGTGCCGTTGTGCGATGACGATGTGACCCTCCCCTCCGCAGCGTCCTGCTCATGGCTTCCAGGCTCAGATGAAGCTGGAGGCAGTAGACAAAAGGAGCCCCGGCCTGATTCGGGTGGCCACAGTGGAGGAGGTCGACACACACCGCATTAAGGTCAACCAGCAGTGTGCATGTCTCATGGTTGTATGTGCCAGTACCACTACCACACTCCCATAACTATGCCATATTATAAACTGGGTGGTTTGAACCCTGAATGCTGATTGGCTGTCAGCCGTGGTATATCAGACCGTATACCACGGGTATGACAAAACATTTGTTTTTCCTGCTCTAATTACATTGGTAACCCGTTTATAATAGCAATAAGGCACCTCTGGGGTTTGTGGTATATGGCCAATATACCACGGCTAAGGGCTGTGTCCAGGCACTCCGCTTTGCGTCTTGCCTAAGAACAGCCCTTAGCCATGGTATATTGGTCATATACCTCACCCCCTCGGGCCTTATTGCCTAAATATACCATACTCCCACAGGTCCATTTTGATGGCTGGAGTCATATGTATGATGATTGGATGGACTCGGACCACCCTGACATCCACCCGGTTGGCTGGTGTGAGAGTACGGGTCACCCGCTAAAAGTGCCCCCCGGTGAGTCAAACAAAACCCAACACTTTGGTAACAGCTACCATACTTCACTGACTCTACTTCACCCTGATTTGAGTGCTTACATGTTCTGTTTGGCTTGTGTGCATGTGTGCTTGTGCTTGGGTGCGTGTGTGTGTTTTTTTTATAAGGCCCCAGGAAACCTGCAACCACAGGCCAGTCCAGTTTCTCCTCCATGCCTTGCAAAGGAATCAGCCACTCCAGATCCACCAAGTACAGCTTCCATCACAGGTCAGTAACCCCCAGAAATAGGTATTTTAATGGCCTATGAAGCAATAAATGGAAGTGGATATGTGTTCCATACCAATGCTATGATTATGTTATATTGATGTTATAATGGAGTCAACTCTACTGTTTGAAACAGGAAGTGTCCGACACCCGGATGTGATGGCTCGGGTCATGTGACTGGGCGGTTCACCGCACATCACTGTCTGTCAGGCTGCCCACTGGCTGAGCGAAACCAGGGCAGACTCAAGACCGACCTATCAGATACAGAGGGGAGCGGAGCAAAGCGGAGCATCTTAGTCTTTGGCCAAAGGACCAAAAAGTCCCGGTACCATGGCAGGTAAGCCTCATGTCAACAGTGGCTAAGGCTGTTGTATGACGTCAGACTCAGGAGTCATAGTGGTGTATTGATCTGCCGCTGTAGCTCCCCGTCTCACCAGTGTCTCTCGTTCTCTATTGTCAGGATTGGCCGTCCCCCAAAGTACAGAAAAATCCAGCAGAGAACATACCAGAGTGAGTCTCATAGCTTTAAGCTTGGTAAACAGTACAGATATATATTTATGTCTATGGCCGCATTCTGATTCTCTATGGCAGCTACGAGTTTACTGCATCCATACAGTATTCTGTGTGTTTGTGTAGGTACCATATGTGTACATGCATTAATATGTGCGTGCGTTTTCCTGTGTTGCAGCGATGGCCACAGAGGGTATGTGCCCGTCTCTGTTCATGTCTGCTTTGTCAGCCCACCCGGACCGAACCCTGTCTCTGTGCTGGGAGCAACACTGCAAACTGCTGCCTGGCGTCCAGGGCATCAGCGCTACACAGGTGGCAGCGTGGACTGTGGAGGAGGTGAGAGCTATACTACTCAGCCCTATTTATCTTTGGCTGCGACAAAAGGTGGAGCAGAGTACTATCAGTCACTCTTCTTCGTGTTCTGTGCAACAGGTCTTTGGATTTGTCCAGAATCTGACCGGTTGTGAAGAGCAAGCCTGTGTCTTCAAAGAGGAAGTGAGTTGCAATGTTAATTGATAAGTTAAAAGTCCAATGCAGCTGTTTTTTTTTATCTCAATATCAAATCTTACCTTACTGTGCTTGTTTTCAATTAAAATGGTCAAAAATAAACCAAAATAGCTTCTTAGACAAATACCATTTCTCAAGCAAGAATTTTTCTAGGACTGTCAGAGGGGCCTAATTGGAGGAGCCTAATGGGAGGGATGTGTAACCAGAAAACTAGCTGTTATTGGCAGAGAGGAGGGCAAACTGTCTTTGTTATTGGTCTATCAACTTATATCGCCTGGTAATGTCACTAGGTGGTCCAAAAATCCCACTATGCCAAACAAGTGCTTTATCATAATTTTCACAATTTCAAAGTATTATTCCAACCTCATAGTGTGGAAATATATACACTGCTCAAAAAAATAAGGGAACACTAAAATAACACATCCTAGATATGAATGAATGAAATATTCTTATTAAATACTTTTTTCTTTACATAGTTGACTGTGCTGACAACAAAATCACACAAAAATGATCAATGGAAATCAAATTTATTAACCCATGGAGGTCAAAATGAGGCTCAGTAGTGTGTGTGGCCTCCACGTGCCTGTATGACCTCCCTACAACGCCTGGGCATGCTCCTGATGAGGTGGCGGATGGTCTCCTGAGGGATCTCCTCCCAGACCTGGACTAAAGCATCCGCCAACTCCTGAACAGTCTGTGGTGCGAGACATGATGTCCCAGATGTGCTGAATTGGATTCAGGTCTGGGGAACGGGTGGGCCAGTCTATAGCATCAATGTGTTCCTCTTGCAGGAACTGCTGACACACTCCAGCCACATGAGGTCTAGCATTGTCTTGCATTAGGAGGAAACCAGGGCCAACCGCACCAGCATATGGTGTCACAAGGGGTCTGAGGATCTCATCTCGGTATCTAATGGCAGTCAGGCTACCTCTGGCGAGCACATGGAGGGCTGTGCGGCCCCCCAAAGAAATGCCACCCCACACCATGACTGACCCATGCTGGAGGATGCAGGCAGCAGAACGTTCTCCACGGCATCTCCAGACTCTGTCACGTCTGTCAGATGTGCTCAGTGTGAACCTGCTTTGATCTGTGAAGAGCACAGGGCGCCAGTGGCGAATTTGCCAATCTTGTTGTTCTCTGGCAAATGCCAAACGTCCTGCACGGTGTTGGGCTGTAAGCACAACCCCCACCTGTTGACGTCAGGCCCTCATACCACCCTCATGGAGTCTGTTTCTGACCATTTGAGCAGACACATGCACATTTGTGGCCTGCTGGAGGTCATTTTGCAGGGCTCTGACAGTGCTCCTCCTGCTCCTCCTTGCACAAAGGAGGAGGTAGCGGTCCTGCTGCTGGGTTGTTGCCCTCCTACGGCCTCCTCCACATCTCCTGATGTACTGGCCTGTCTCCTGGTAGCGCCTCCATGCTCTGGACACTACGCTGACAGACACAGCAAACCTTCTTGCCACAGCTCGCATTGATGTGCCATCCTCGATGAGCTGCACTACCTGAGCCACTTGTGTGGGTTGTAGACTCCGTCTCATGCTACCACTAGAGTGAAAGCACCGCCAGCATTCAAAAGTGACCAAAACATCAGCCAGGAAGCATGGGAACTGAGAAGTGGTCTGTGGTCACCACCTGCAGAACCACTCCTTTATTGAGGGTGTCTTGCTAATTGCCTATAATTTCCACCTGTTGTCTATTCCATTTGCACAACAGCATGTGAAATTTATTGTCAATCAGTGTTGCTTCCTAAGTGGACAGTTTGATTTCACAGAAGTGTGATTGACTTGGAGTTACATTGTGTTGTTTAAGGGTTCCCTTTATTTTTTTGAGCGATGTATAAAACACAGGAAATGACTTTTTTGACTGCACTACCCTTTTAAGTTTGAAGTATTGAAACAAACTGGAGCACATTGAAAACAACTAAGTTAAGTCATTTAAGCAGGGCCGGTTCCAGGCACAAGCGGTAAGCTTTTTGTTTTTTTAGGAACTCAGTCTGGGTCCCAATTTACTATTGAGAGTAAGAATAGTAGAATAAACCAGGTACATTGTTTGGTTGTGCAACAGCAGTTTTTCTCTTGTTATGTCAGTCACTCACAGTCACTCAATTAGCCATGTCAGCTAACAATTTTTAGATTGGTAGTTAGTCTAGCCAGCTATCTAAACTGGTAATAATCATGGCCGAATATCGACCGGCTCATTCCCAGGATCCCTGACCTCCAGGGAGCAGCCATTGATTTTGTTAGTCATTTTCACTCAGATATCGTATTAATATGGCATAAGTCATAATAAAAGGTGTAGAATTGCAGGAAATTAGCTTTAAAACTGCAACATTTTCTCTACGCCCCATGGCAGGATTGCAGGAAATTAACTTTGACATTTTCTCTCCACCATCAAGAGGGGGGAGCCACACAAAAAAATGTGCGAGGTGGGGGGGCCCCCAACCAAATATCGCTTAGGGCCCCCAAAAGGCAATAGCCGGTCTTGCAATTTAAGTTGTATTATGTTGTTTTTTCGTTTGTATGATTACATTTTTTATATACCTGCTTCTTGTATATTTCTTCTCAGATGATTGACGGGGAGGCCTTTCTATTACTGAAACAGACGGACATCGTCAAAATCATGAGCATCAAGCTCGGTCCCGCCCTCAAAATCTCCAACGCCATTTTAATGTTCAAGAGTACTGACGAAGGCCTCAAGTGATCCCGCCCCCACTCGGCCAGAGATTCAGTGACCAGTCATCATGTGCCAAATTCATCCAGAATCCTACCCGTTATGTGTTTGGTGTTCAGTACCCATCAGAGAGAGAGAGAACAGTAGAGGGGGGTTAGTGGGGGAAAGAGATGAAGAAAACAGGGAAACAGTCTAATTGAGGTTTTCTGTACGGTTGCTTCACTGCTCATGCAATAACAGGAGTCAAATCAGACGGATTCTTACCGGAAAGTGTAACGAGCGTCGAAGGATATACTTATTTTGATTTATGCAAAATATATGGAATTATTTATGTGCGATTTAGTTAGATAAAAATGTTTTATTGCCATTATTTTCCCCCAGATTGGAAATCCAGGGTGATTTTATGCTGCTGTTCTTAAAGTTGGTCACTAGATAGAGCAAATGGTCCGTTTTGAATACCAGAAACGGTTTCAAGTTTCTCAAGCACTTACAAATCTTATGTGACAAAGTCAAAATAATGTTTCAAAATATGAACTTTGTTTGGAACATTTCAAAAAGGATATATCAAGATATCTGGGGATTTATTGTTTTGTGTCGGTTTTATTTTTTATGTCGGCTTATACACTGTATTTAAATAGAATGTTACAAGGGCTTCAGGATTCTTAGAACTATATTTCTCTCTGGTGGGCAAACTGTGTCAACATATTCTTGGGTCAAAATCATTCATTCCATATGAACAAATAAATGTCCAGTTCAATCTCTTGTTTTGACTTCAGTTGACTAGTGATGATGAAGTACATTGAATTCAAAATACTTGATCATTATAAAACATATTGTGCTTGTGAAAAGAAAGGTATGAACCATTGGTATCAATGTGCAGGTATCATTTTACCTATGGATGGCGGCAGGGTAGCCTAGTGGTTAGAGCATTGGGCTAGTAACTGGAAGGTTGCAAGTTCAAATCCCCGAGCTGACAAGGTACAAATCTGTCATTCTGCCCCTGAACAGGCAGTTAACCCACTGTTCCTAGGCCATCATTGAAAATAAGAATTTGTTCTTAACTGACTTGCCTAGTTAAATAAAGGTAAAATTTAAAAAAGGGTCATATTAGTTTGTAGCCCTAACAGTTTGGACTAGTGATGAGCGGTTTGAATCAGAACCACGCAGTATCTGCTGTCATATCTACGGTACAGGTGGGTTTTGGGTGGCAAAAAAGTGGCAATATTTCTAGAATAAAGTGGCAATATTTTGAGAATAAAGTCTCAGTTATATTTCAAGATTTAAGTAGGGGATTTGGTTAACTGCATGTCTCCTTGGCTCCCTGTTGCTGTTCGCTCCACAATTGAAATGCCTGCTGTTAGATGACCTGGTGAAAATATACTTTAGAACTAGCTTTAGTAAGAAGTAAATCCTTTCTCTTTTAGCACATAATGACTATATTATTATAAGTAGGCCTATTAGGAAGAGGTTATGCCACATATTCTTTTTAGGATTTACCACACGGACTCGGATGAGATATTTCATCCAAGTCCGTGTTGTTATACAGTCGTGGCCAAAAGTTTTGAGAATGACACAAATATTAATTTTCACAAAGTCTGCTGCCTCGGTTTGTATGATTGCAATTTGCATATACTCCAGAATGTTAGGAAGAGTGATCAGATGAATTGCAATTAATTGCAAAGTCCCTCTTTGCCATACAAATGAACTGAATCCCCCCCAAAAAATGTCCACTGCATTTCAGCCTTGCCACAAAAAGACCAGCTGACATCATCTCTCATTAACACAGGTGTGAGTGTTGACGAGGACAAGGCTGGAGATCTCTCTGTCATGCTGATTGAGTTTGAATAACAGACTGGAAGCTTCAAAAGGAGGATGGTGCTTGGAATCATTGTTCTTCCTCTGTCAAACATGGTTACATGCAAGGAAACACGTGCCATCATCATTGCTTTGCTCAAAAAAGGGCTTCACAGGCAAGGATATTCCTGCCAGTAAGATTGCACCTAAATCAACCATTTATCGGATCATCAAGAACGTCAAGGAGAGCGGTTCAATCGTTGTGAAGAAGGCTTCAGGGCGCCCAAGAAAGTCCAGCAAGCACCAGGACCGTCTCCTAAAGTTGATTCAGCTGCGGGATCGGGACACCACCAGTACAGAGCTTGCTCAGGAATGGCAGCAGGCAGGTGTGAGTGCACCTGCACGCACAGTGAGGCGAAGACTTTTGGAGGATGGCCTGGTGTCAAGAAGGGCAGCAAATAAGCCACTTCTCTCCAGGAAAAACATCAAGAACAGACTGATATTCTGCAAAAGGTACAGGGATTGTACTGCTGAGGTCTGGGGTAAAGTCATTTTCTCTGATGAATCCCCTTTCTGATTGTTTGGGGCATCTGGAAAAAAGCTTGTGAGCGCTACCATCAGTCCTGTGTCATGCCAACAGTAAAGCATCCTGAGACCATTCATGTGTGGGGTTGCTTCTCAGCCAAGGGAGTGGGCTCACTCACAAATATGCCTAAGAACACAGCCATGAATAAAGAATGGTTCCAACACATCCTCCGAAGCAAATTCTCCCAACCATCCAGGAACAGTTTGGTGACAAACGATGCCTTTTCCAGCATGATGGAGCACCTTGCCATAAGGCAAAAGTGATAACTAAGTGGCTCGGGGAACAAAACATTGATATTGTGGGTCCATGGCCAGGAAACTCCCCAGACCTTAATCCCATTGAGAACTTGTGGTCAATCCTCAAGAGGTGGTTGGACAAACAAAAACCCACAAATTCTGACAAACTCCAAGCATTTATTATGCAAGAATGGGCTGCCATCAGTCAGGATGTGGCCCAGAAGTTAATTGACAGCATGCCAGGGTGAATTGCAGAGGTCTTGAAAAAGAAGGGTCAACACTGCAAATATTGACTATTTTACATCAACTTCATGTAATTGTCAATAAAAGCCTTTGACACTTGTTAAATGCTTGTAATTATCCTTCAGTATTCCATAGTAACATCTAACAAAAATATCTAAAGACACTGAAGCAGCAAACTTTGTGGAAATTAATATTTATGTCATTCTCAAAACGTTTGGCCATGACTATACATAGTAGAGATAGGGGGTTGTGTGTGTATGCAGGTGTGTGTGTGTGTGGATATAACACACTCGTTCAAACAAGCGTCACACACACACACGTTATCTCCAAAGCAATATCGTTCTGCCATGGTGCGTTGTCAGACTGCTAAGAGACATGGAGTTGTGTGTATCAGTCCCCGTCACGGTGGTCCTCGAATTCCCTACAATCCCCTGCTTATGCCAACACCATGCACAGTATATTTTAGAGAGTAACAGCTAGGCTAGCAGCCTATATGTAGAAACAAAAGGTTAAATTACAAATTCGTGCGTAATGGCATGGTGTTTTATCTAGGCCACACTCCAATGAAGTGGTCTCATAGGCCTATGCTTATTATCTTGTTAATGTAAGTCACGGATTGCGTTTACGTTCCATTATAACTTAACAACTAACAGGTCTAGCCACTTGCCTCTAAGGTGAGCAAGTGGTAGTCTATGTTAGCGGTATAGCGGAGACAAATAGCCTATAATGGAGACAATACCCTTGTTTTGGGATAAGCTATGAATCCTTCATTCCTCCCATCCTTGAAGACATAGAAGGATAGTAAAGGAGATATTATGCCCGGCTACCAACCAAGTCAGATCAGTGATTATTTCTTTATTGCCTATCATCATTTATTTAATAGGCCAATATTTGGATCAATGATTATTTCAAGAAATCAAATCAAAGTTTATTTGTAACGTGCGCCGAACACAACAGGTGTAGGTAGACCTTACAGTAAAATGGCTTACTTACAGGCTCTAACCAACAGTGTAAAAGGGTATTAGATGAACAATAGGTAAGGACAGAAATAAAAACAACAGTAGCGAGGCTACATACATCCACCGGTTAGTCAGGCTGATTGAGGTAGTATGTACATGTAGATATGGTTAAAGTGACTATGCATATATGATGAACAGAGAGTAGCAGTAGCGTAAAAGAGGGGTTGGCGGGTGGTGGGTGGCGGGACACAATGCAGATAGCCCAGTTAGCCAATGTGTGGGGGCATTGGTTGGTCGGCCCAATTGAGGTAGTATGTACATGAATGTATTGTTAAAGTGACTATGCATATATGATAAACAGATAGAAGAAGCAGAGTAAAAAGAGGTGTTGAGAGGGGGACACACAATGCAAATAGTCCGGGTAGCTATTTGGTTACCTGTTCAGGAGTCTTATGGCTTGGGGGAAAAAACTGTTGAGAAGACTTTTTGTCCTAGACTTGGCACTCCGGTACCGCTTGCCATGCGGTAGTAGAGAGAACAGTCTATGACTGGGGTGGCCGGCGTCTTTGACAATTTTTAGGGCCTTCCTCTGACACCGCCTGGTGTAGATGTCCTGGATGGCAGGCAGCTTAGCCTCAGTGATGTACTGGGCCGTACGCACTACCCTCTGTAGTTCCTTGCAGTCGGAGGCTGAGCAATTGCCGTACTAGGCAGTGATGCTCTCGATGTTGCAGCTGTAGAACCTTTTGAGGATCTCAGGACCCATACCAAATCTTTTTAGTTTCCTGAGGGGGAATAGGCTTTGTCGTGCCCTCTTCACGACTGTCTTGGTGTGTTTGGACCATTCTAGTTTGTTGATGATGTGGACACCAAGGAACTTAAAGCTCTCAACCTGCTCCATTACAGCCCTGTCGATGAGAATGGGGACGTGCTCGGTCCTCCTTTTCCTGTAGTCCACAATCATCTCCTTAGTCTTGGTTACGTTGAGGGATAGGTTGTTATTCTGGCACCACCCAGCCAGGTCTCTGACCTCCTCCGTATAGGCTGTCTCGTCGTTGTCGGTGATCAGGCCTACCACTGTTGTGTCGTCTGCAAGCTTAATGATGGTGTTGGAGTCGTGCCTGGCCATGCAGTCGTGGGTAAACAGGGAGTACAGGAGGTGACTGAGTACACACCCCTGGGGGGCTCCAGTGTTGAGGATCAGCTAGTGGGACCCTACTGCATGGGACCCTATAGGTTTATATGGGCTGGATAATAGTGGTGTTTTAGCGAACTTGGAAGCAGCTTGACATGGGACACATACACTGAGTGTACAAAACATTAAGGACACCTTCCTAATATTGACTTCCACCTCCCCCTCAGAACAGCCTCAGTTCGTCGGGGCATGTACTCTACAAGGTGTCGAAAAGTTCCAAAGGGATGCTGGCCCATGTTGACTCCAATGCTTCCTGCAGTTGTGTCAAGTTGGCTGGATGTCCTTTGGGTGGTGGGTAAGGATGCACCAATAGGACATTTTTGACCAATACCGATATCAGATATTTTCCTTGCCAAAAAGAAACAACACCGATAACCGATATTTATAATTTTCGCTGCCTTTTTAGCATTCTAGTAGTTAAAAGGTTTAAACAAAGTGTCATATGTTCATTTGTTCAGTTAGGAACAGAATGTTTAATAACTTGTAAACGAGAAATACTACACATCCATTAACGTATTTGATCGCACAACAGATATTCACGACACGAATATTTTAGCTGCCCCGCATTACAAAGATGGTTAAGTGGTTGGTGGCTCTTCTTACTTTCCAATCTTGACTGTATGGAGAAAAGTACAAATGCATGGAAAGAAATATTGGTTTAAACTAAAATGCAGTTAGTCATTTTAGCTTTAACCGCTTGAAAGAAATGACTGTCTCTAGGCTGACTGTCTCTAGGCTGACTGTCTCTAGGCTGACTGTCTCTGGGCTGACTGTCTCTAGGCTGACTGTCTCTAGGCTGACTGTCTCTAGGCTGACTGTCTCTAGGCTGACTGTCTCTAGGCTGACTGTCTCTAGGCTGACTGTCTCTAGGCTGACTGTCTCTAGGCTGACTGTCTCTAGGCTGTCATAAACTGCTATAAATGACACAACTTAAACTTTTCAAATGTGCTCAACTGACTTGACTGGTAAAATGCGAGCTAATTTACAACACCTCATCTCATCTTTCACTTAGGATTTTTTTTTAAATAAACAAAACACAACTGCTTTGTTTTAAATGAAATGAAAATCTTGACCTATACCAGCCATGAACAACAGAAAAGCCATAGGGATTATTAAAACAAACTCCAATGACTCTAGATGGCTTTTCTTTCAGAAAGAGGATCTGCATGGCTTTGTCACAAGAGAATCTGTTTCTTTTTTCGTCTACAATGTGTGAAGCTGCACTGAAAATACGCTCACTGTCCACACTAGTACAGGGAGCACCAAGATACTTGCGTGCAGCTTTAGCTAGGATGGGGAATCCGTGCTTGTTTCTTCTCCAGTATCCAAGTGCATCTTCATTCCTAGGAATGGTAGGTTCTGTCAGGTATCCAAGTATCTGCAAATAATGGGAGAGGGGGGGTTAGTACATTTAATACAACATATTGCATTATTCTTGCATTCCATAGGATCTTTAGGCATTGATCAACATTGGCAAATGTTGGCCGATGTAGTAACAGAAAATGAAAATACAACACATCTCTCTCTCTCACCGATACACACACACACAAACACTGACCAAAACGTTATTTTGTTGGCATTTATGTATGTCCCCATTACCAGTAAAACATCATCAAAACCTATTTCTTTCACTTACTTGCTGTGCTGTTTCGTTGTTCATTTGTTTAGTCGTTTCATTCTCAAAGAGGATTTAATCCTACATGTCGAGCAGTGAAGTTTCAGCTCTGTCTGTGGCCTCTTCTGTCGTTAGTCCTCTTCTTTGCTGTCCACTGTCACTGTGTCCGTTTCCATCTTGTCCAGCTGTGTCTAACATTTCACGTAAACCCTGTTTCTTGTCTGCATGGAAGTAGCGGTCCTTGTTACCTAGAATCGAGCTTGGTGGAGATAATCACTTGTTCACAGCCTCTAGTACTTTTACAAGTTTTAACCCCACGGTCGGTTGGCAGTTTTGTTGAGCAGGTGTTTCAATGCCATGACAGAGGGTATCAGTTTTGTACTGGTTGTTGCAGGTAACTCGTAGTCGGCTGCGTACACGCCAAGCACTCGTTTTTGTTCCAGCAGGATCTCCATCATGTAAAAAGTACTGTTCCATCTGGTGGAAACGTCTTTCTTAAGCCTTTTGGTTTTCACTCCAAGCTGTTCCTGTATGCTAGCTGTGAGTGTTTAAAATGACCCACTATGACTCACTTCCTACCTGTTGCCACCTGTGTCAGATATACTGCTTTGGGCCAAAACACCTTCGTTCATAGCCAGTTGCAGTGTGTGTGTGCCATGCATGTCAAACTGGCGACTGCATTCTTCCAAAGCCTTTGTCATGTTACGTGCATTATCACGTAGCACAGCGTGTACTTTGTTCCTGGGGATTTTCCAAGTCTCAAACATTTATTTATTCATTTTATTTAACCTTTATTTAACCAGGTAGGCTAGTTGAGAACAAGTTCTCATTTACAACTGCGACCTGGCCAAGATAAAGCAAAGCAGTGTGACACAGACTCTGGCCCCCCAATGGTGGAACAAACTCCCTCACGACGCCAGGACAGCGGAGTCAATCACCACCTTCCGGAGACACCTGAAACCCCACCTCTTTAAGGAATACCTAGGATAGGATAAAGTAATCCTTCTCACCCCCCTTAAAATATTTAGATGCACTATTGTAAAGTGGCTGTTCCACTGGATGTCATAATGGTCCTTCTGAGCTCAGTTGGTAGAGCATGGCGCTTGTAACGCCAGGGTAGTTGATCCCGGGACCACCCATACGTAGAATGTATGCACACATGACTGTAAGTCTGGATAAGCGCTGTAAATGGCATATATTATTATTATTATAAGGTGAATGCACCAATTTGTAAATGACTTAAATGTAAATGTAAACAGACAACACAGTTACACATGGAGTAAACAATAAACAAGCCAATAACACAATAAACAAGTCAATGACACAGTAGAAAAGAAAGAGTCTATATACAGTGTGTGCAAAAGGCATGAGGAGGTAGGCAATAAATAGGCCATAGGAGCGAATAGTTAGAATTTAGCAGATTAACACCGGAGAGATAAATGAGCAGATGATAATGCGCAAGTAGAGATACTGGTGTGCAAAAGAGCAGAAAAGTAAATAAATAATAAAAACAGTATGGGGATGAGGTAGGTAGATTGGGTGGGCTATTTACAGATGGACTATGTACAGCTGTTTTGAAATGGCAGCAGCGGTATGAGAACCAGCACATTATTGAGCGTGCAATATGGCTTTCCTCCGTACGAAATCCTCGTCCACCCACTGTGCTGTCAGATTCGGCATGCTCATGGGGCTGACATCGCTGGTCCAAATGTCAGTGGTGGAGCTAATAGCAGTGACGCCCATTGCAAGTTGCTCATGGATGTGCGTTTCAACAGTACTGTGTATCTCCTGTAGGGCAACATCTGAAAAACAGCGCCTACTTGGTAGTGTGTACCAGGGCTCGAGGTGCTCGACCAGTCGGCGAAAGCCAACATTCTCCACGACAGAGAACAGTTGATTGTCAAGGGCAATGAATGCCATTATCTTGCCGTTAACCTTCGGGTTTGGTGTCCCTTCCACGGAACGTAGGGTAATGCGATAAGCACGAGGTTGTAAGTAAACAAGAAAATTTCCCAGGACATAGACATATCTGGTATTGGCAGAAAGCTTAAATTCTTGTTAATCTAACTGCACTTTCCAATTTGCAGTAGCTATTACATTGAAAGAATACCATGCTATTGTTTGAGGAGAGAGCACAATTTTGAACCAAAAAAGTGTTAAACAAATTAAAATATGTTTTACATTTGAGATTCTTCAAAGTAGCCACCCTTTGCACACTCTTGGCATTCTGTCATCCAGCATCATGAGTTAGTCACCTGGTGTAATGCTCTGGGTGTCGTGGGTGTGGAGTCAAACACAGGAGACAGAGAGTGCAATGCTGTGCGTCTTTAATAGCACCAACGTACCACAGGGTGCTCACAATAGTAACGGCCCCAAACACAGGGAATGAAAATGTACAACGGAAAAATCACGACCAGGCACTAACACATACCTCTACAACAGAGCCGAAGGTTACACTGAAATAATCCCGCACAACAACCAGGCGGGCCGGCTGTCTAAAAAAGACAAACTAATCATACATAAACAGGTGCTACCAATAAACATACAAGGAGGAGGAGGAGACAATCAGTGGCAGCTAATAGGCCGGTGACGACGACCGCCGAGCGCCACTCGTGACACCTGGGCCCGGATTCACAAAACTTTCATAAGAATACATTTCTTCTTAACTTCCATTTTGTCCTTAACTATAGATTTAAGAAAAAAGTTAAGCAAAGTTGCTATTCCTCTTAAGTTTTTCCTAAGAAAAAAGTTAAGAAGAAATATTAATATTTTAGGATTTCTTCTTGGAAATGTACTTAACTTTAGGACAGCTAAACCCTTGTCTTGTGATGAATGGATACTTTTGTAACCACAAACGTTTTCTTGCCCCACTGCCACACAAACACATTTTTCTCTGGCCCCCTCCCAGTTAGGGGGAGTGGTAAGCTCTACAGCAGAGTCTCACAACTCAATCGCTGGTTGAAAACTGTTTTCTGCCCCTCCCAAAAGATAGAATTTGTAGATAATTGGCCCTCTTTCTGGGACTCACCCACAAACAGGACCAAGCCTGGCCTGCTGAGGAGTGACGGACTCCATCTTAGCTGGAGGGGTGCTCTCATCTTATCTACCAACATAGACAGGGCTCTAACTCCTCTAGCTCCACAATGAAATAGTGTGCAGGCTAGGCAGCAGGCTGATAGCCAGCCTGCCAGCTTAGTGGAGTCTGCCACTAGCACAGTCAGTATAGTCAGCTCAGCTATCCCCATTGAGACCGTGTGTGTGCCTCGAACCTGGGTTGGGCAAAACTAAACATGGCGGTGTTCGCCTTAGCAATCTCACTAGGATAAAGACCTCCTCCATTCCTGTCATTATTGAAAGAGATTGTGATACCTCACATCTCAAAATAGGGCTACTTAATGTTAGATCCCTTACTTCAAAGGCAATTATAGTCAATTAACTATTCACTGATCATAATCTTGATGTGATTGGCCTGACCGAAACATGGCTTAAGCCTGATGAATTTACTGTGTTAAATGAGGCCTCACCACCTGGTTACACTAGTGACCATATCCCCCGTGCATCCCGCAAAGGTGGAGGTGTTGCTAACATTTACGATAGCAAATTTCAATTTACAAAAAAAAAAAAGACGTTTTCATCTTTTGAGCTTCTCGTCATGAAATCTATGCAGCCTAGTCAATCACTTTTTAAAGCTACTGTTTACAGGCCTCCTGGGCCATATACAGCGTTCCTCATTGAGTTCCCTGAATTCCTATCGGACCTTGTAGTCATAGTAGATAATATTCAAATTTTTGGTGACTTTAATATTCACATGCAAAAGTCCACAGACCCATTCCAAAAGGCTTTCGGAGCCATCATCAATCATTGGGTTTTGTCCAACATGTCTCTGGACCTACTCACTGTCACAGTCATACTCTGGACATAGTTTTTTCCCATGGAATAAATGTTGTGGATCTTAATTGTTTTCCTCATAATCCTGGACTATTGGACCACCATTTTATTACGTTTGCAATTGCAACAAATAATCTGCTCAGACCCCAAACAAGGAGCATCAAAAGTCGTGCTATAAATTTACAGACAACACAAAGATTCCTTGATGCCCTTCCAGACTCCCTCTGCCTACCCAAGGACGTCAGAGGACAAAAATCAGTTAATCACCTAACTGAGGAACTCAATTTAACCTTGGCAATACCCTAGATGCAGTTGCACCCCTAAAAACTAAAAACATTTCTCATATGAAATTTGGTCCCTGGTATACAGGAAATACACGAGCTCTGAAGCAAGCATCCAGAAAATTGGAACGTAAATGGCGCCACACCAAACTGGAAGTCTTCCGACAAGCTTGGAAAGACATTACCGTGCAGTATCGAAGAGCCCTTACTGCTGCTCGATCATCCTATTTTTCCAACTTAATTGAGGAAAATAAGAACAATCGGAAATGTATTTTTGATACTGTCGCAAAGCTAACTAAAAAGCGGCATTCCCCAAGTGAGGATGGCTTTCACTTCAACAGTAATAAATTCATGAACGATCATGATTATGAGAAAGCAAATTACGGACTCCTCTTTAAATCTGTGTATTCCTTCAAAGCTCAGTTGTCCTGAGTCTGCACAACTCTGCCAGGACCTAGGATCAAGAGAGACACTCAAGTGTTTTAGTGCTATATCTCTTGACACAATGATGAAAATAATCATGGCCTCTAAACCTTCAAGCTGCATACTGGACCCTATTCCAACTAAACTACTGAAAGAGCTGCTTCCTGTGCTTGGCCCTCCTATGGTGAACATAATAAACGGCTCTCTATCCACCGGATGTGTACCAAACTCACTAAAAGTGCCAGTAATAAAGCCTCTCTTGAAAAAGCCTAAATTTGACCCAGAAAATATAAAAAACTATCTGCCTGTATCGAATCTTCCATTCCTATCAACATTTTTTGAAAAGGCTGTTGCACTGCAACTCACAGCCTCCCTGAAGATAAACAATGTATACAAAATGCTTCAGTCTGGTTTTAGACCCCATCATAGCACTGAGACTGCAATTGTGAAGGTGGTAAATTACCTTTTAATGGCATCAGACCGAGGCTCTGCATCTGTCCTCGTGCTCCTAGACCTTAGTGCTGCTTTTGATACCATCGATCACCACATTCTTTTGGAGAGATTGGAAACCCAAATTGGTCTACACGGACAAGTTCTGGCCTGGTTTAGATCTTATCTGTCGGAAAGATATCAGTTTGTCTCTGTGAATGGTTTGTCCTCTGACAAATCAACTGTACATTTCGGTGTTCCTCAAGGTTCCGTTTTAAGACCACTATTGTTTTCACTATATATTTTACCTCTTGGGGATGTCATTCGAAAACATAATGTTAACTTTCACTGCTATGCGGATGACACACAGCTGTACATTTCAATGAAACATGGTGAAGCCCCAAAATTGCCCTCGCGAGAAGCCTGTGTTTCAGACATAAGGAAGTGGATGGCTGCAAACTTTCTACTTTTAAACTCGGACAAAATGTGTGAGAAAATTTATTTTTATTTTTCTGTATAAAGGGTTCGCGATGTAGAAAATAGAAAAAATTAAGAAAAACCTTGAATGAAAAAAACTGCAATTGCAGTCCCCCAGTTGCTCTACAAGCACCGAGAGGATAGTCTCCCGCTGCTGGCCTGCTCTCCAGTCACCATCACATGAGCCTGAAGCCACAGACTTTTCTCAAAATGAATTCATAAGCACTGTAGACTGAGCGTAATAAGCCATTTCCCCCCCCATTTCATTTGGATTTAATTCTAAGTAAGTCACGGCCTATATGCGCAATTTATAGACTATAATGATTTAATACAACTAAATGTTGTTTAAATTCTGAGCGCTTAATAATGTCTCTGACTCCCTACAAGCCTAGTGTGTCACACTCACAAATGCTTCACAATGTATTTATTTGTAGGCTATAACTTTGAAATAATTGAATTAATAGAGCCTAAATAATTATTTGATGTTCCTTCTTAGGCTTGCTGTCTGCACGCACCGCTCTATTGAGCGATGAGCGAGATATGCGACCGCTCAACTCTGCTCAAATACTCTGCTCCCCATAGCTCCGAATTGACATGATTGGTTGACGGTATGCGGGGGCGGTAGCCAACGTCCTGTATAAATACAAACTCACTTCCTTAACAAGTTCATTCGCTATAGCTCTGGTCTTCTCCTTTTAGCGCAAGAAGTATGAAAGCGCTGAAGTCTGCGGAGGCTGTAAATGCTGTACGGCCACTTCAGACGGCGGATTGACCAAACAGAACCTATAACTAGGCATTGCACGTGTCACGCAGCAGTGTCAGAGAATAAAAAAGGTTCGTGACAGGCATGCTTGCAGATTTGCAGAAAGTAAAACGGCTTCTCTAGCTCAAACGGTTAAAATATTATCCATATTAACAGAGCTACCTTTTTTTATCTTCCTACGCAATGTCACGTGCATTTGATAGAATTTCACAATGTGAAATGCAGTTTTAAACTAATCCCGGGCGCTTAAATTCAACCCTGGCATTTCAGCCCCCCTCCCTTTCAGGGTAAAATTTCAGCTGAACTTTGAGAGGACTGTTGCCTAACTACTTGTAGAAAGCGTGTTTCTCTCGAAGACCTACAAAACTAAAGTAATTACCCGTATTAGACTGAAAGATATAAATACATTTTGTCAAACCGGAGAGGCTCTCCATGCTCATGAGTTGCTTATTCAACATATTATCTGCCACTTCACTCAATCCAGTTGTAAAAGTATCCCCTTCGTAGCTGTTTTACTAAAACCAACCTGAAATGTTCCCTTGGCCAAATATTCCCAGATTGTCATAAAACAGCCATACATGTGGTATCGTTTCTGCATCTCCAAATTTTGCAAGAGGTAAGAAAGAGTATGCGCTTAAATGAGCTCATTCGGTCCAGCGGGAGTAGGGGTGTAGCGCTGCTGGAGCTCACGGAAGCGTTGCTCACAGGAGCTCCGCTACTTCTCACAACGGTGGCAGGTGCTCGTTTAGTAAAGTTAGATCAAAGCTGAATTAATATCTTAGAAGATCAGATTCATTGGTATTCTACATAACACTTTCCAATATAACAACATAGTATAACGTTATTATTACACCAAAAACACCACCTTATTTATGTCTTATGAGATTTTTGGATGGTTAGCTGAGTAATCAAGCCGAAGATAGTGGATATCCATAAGGCTAGTTAATTTGGTGAGCGACCCCAACTAGCCCTGCTTTCTGTAGCCCTAAAATGCAGGACAACAATAGCGCTGTGCTCTGAGCTGCGACAACTACAGCGCTGTGCTCTGTGCTTCGACACTTGACTCGAGCCAAGGGACTTCGGTCAGTCAGTCGATTAGACAGCACTCAACCGACCGCACGCACCTGCGACAGGTAGGCTTGAACTCGGTTTTAACATTTACTGCAGGTAGGTTGAGAATGTACACAATGTACTGTAACATGTAGCCTTTTGTGTATTTCTGGTTAGTGGTGACTGCAGGTCTGGTCCTTGCCATTCTGCCGCCATAGGGGAGACCAAAAAATGTCGCCCCCGGAAAATTAGAATAGTCCCAGTCCCAATGAGGTTGAAAAGACATTTAAAATAGTATTTTCCAGACATTGAAGTTAGGTTCAATTTATATTCTGAATGAAAGCTCAAAATGTATTTTCCATATGTTTAAAATGTTCCGTATTTTCCATGTTTTCCATATATTTTTTGCCAATGTTCCATATGTACTTATTTTCCAGGACATTGAAAAATAAGCATTTTCCGAATGTTTAAATCAGGATAATTTTTGGTTCTGAATTAAATTTGAAAATAAATCATTTATTGACGTCTATGTTTGGGCCAAATCAAGGCTGGTCTAGACAGGATAAAAAAATGAACCAAACATAGAAGTCTATGATTGGTTCAGATTTGGTCCGTACCGAACCAAAAGTCTATGTCCATGGATGTTGAAATCAAGGCCGGTCTGGACCGCACAAAATCTGAACCAAACATAGAAGTCTATGATTGGTTCAGATTTGGTATGAACCGGATCAAAATCCAATGTCCGTGGATGTGGAAATCAAGGCTGGTTCGGAACTGCACCAAAAAAAGACACCCAAAAGGCTTTGACGGGGGTCCGTGCTTACTGAGGAGTAGCCTACAGTGTTGTCTGAAATTACATTTTATGAATGCCTATCGATGTGGTAACAGGCCATTTGCGTTGGCTTAATTAGTCCTGATTCTTGTGACTAATCAACTTGGCATTTTGAATATCAGCTCTGAATATCAGCTACCAAACTTTATCAGGAGTTATCGTGAGCCTATTTGCAATGTGTTTACACAGCGGGAATCGCTTATGATCAGCTTGTCAATAATTAATGGATAGAAACTTGAAACCACTGTTCATGACAATGGGGTGGAACTCCTGGACAACAGTTGTGATTGTCCCTTCCATATTGTCCATTTAACTTTGACCTTTCCTGTTTTTAGGAGATGTTGTTTGTTAACATGACAGCTCATTTTTTATTTGAATGTGTGCCCTTTAGGTTAGGCAATTAAATCAGATAAACCTGTATGATGTAAAAAGGTCATTACATTGTCATACATTTTATCTCCCGCCTGTAGGCTACAGAAAAGACCACATACTAATTTCTACCATATCCTATATCTGCTACATTATTGATGTTCGATCATTTTTTTGACAGCGCTGCAGAGATGCATCTCTCCAACAGCACCCTGGAGAGGCGCGCTGGGAATGGACAAGCAAAATATTTTGCGCCTTTGACAATGTGGCCACTGCTTATCAAAGGGGCGTCATCAGCGCACACCTAAAAAAAATCTATATGCCACTGGTTGAGAGAAATTGTAATTGTTTTGACGCAGAATTAAGTGAGGTTTTATGTGTTGTTTGGAGGTGCGTCTTGGTGAGTTTATCTCAGAAAATGCCGTCCGCGTCAACCTTCCGCCATAGGTGGCCGCCTAATCCTGCCTAATGAGCGGGCCAGCCGTGGGTGAATGTTTGAAATATGGTTCTATAAAGTTGGAAAATGCCCTCCAAATACTCTAAATAGCCTTGTAATCACTCAAGGAATACAATGGTAAACCGTAATAGGCTAGTAGTCTATTTAAGACCTTTGATACAGTGCATTCGGGAAGTATTCAGACCCCTTGACTTTTTCCACATTTTGTTACGTTACAGCCTTATTCTAAAATGGATTAAATAAAACAATTTCCTCAACAATCTACACACAATACCACAAAGTGAAAACCGTTTTTTAGATTTTTTTTCAGAAATACCTTTCTTCTATAAGTATTCAGACCCTTTGCTGTGAGACTCAAAATTGAGCTCAGGTGCATCCTGTTTCCATTGATCGTCCTTGATGTTTCTACAGCATAATTGGAGTCCATCTGTGGTAAATTCAATTGATTGGACATGATTTGGAAAGGCACACACCTGTCTATATAAGGTCCCACAGTAGACAGCGCATGTCAGAGCAAAAACCAAGCCATGATGTTGAAGGAATTGCTCGTAGAGCTATGAGACAGGATTGTGTCGAGGCACAGATCTGGGGAAGAGTACCAAAACATTTCTGCAGCTTTGAAGGTCCCCAAGAACACAATGGCCTCCATCATTCTTAAGTTGAAAAGGTTTGAAACCACCAAGACTCTTCCTAGAGCTGGCCGCCCTGCAATACGTCGCAATTTTGGGAGAAGGGCCTTGGTCAGGTAGGTGACCAATAACCCGATGGTCACTCTGACAGAGCTCCAAAGTTCCCCTGTGAAGATGGGAGAACATTCCAGAAGAACAACCATCTCTGCAGCACTCCACCAATCAGGCCTTCATGGTAGAGTGGCCAGACCGAAGCCACTCCCCAGTAAAAGGCACACGACAGCCCGCTTGGAGTTTGCCAAAAAGCACCTAAAGGACTCTCAGATCCTGAGAAACAAGATTCTCTGGTCTGATGAAACCGAGATTGAAGACTTTGGCCTGAATGCCAAGCGTCATGTCTGTAGGAAACTTGGCACCATCCCTACGGTGAAGCATGGTGGTGGCAGCAGCATGCTGTGGGGATGTTTTTCAGTGGCAGGGACTGTGAGATTAGTCAGGATAAAGGGAAAGACGAATGGAGCAAAATACAGATCCTTGATGAAAACCTGCTCCAGAACGCTCAAGATCTCAGACGGGGACGAAGGTTCGCCTTACAACAGGACAACGACCCTAAGCACACAGCCAAGACAACGCAGGAGTGGCTTCGGGACAAGTCTTTAAATGTCCTTGAACCCAATCTAACATCTCTGGAGAGACCTGAAAATAGCTGTGCAGCGACACGCCCCATCCAACCTGACAGAGCTTGAGAGGATGCTAATTTCTAAGAGCATGTTTTGCTTTGTCATTATTGGGTATTGTGTGTAGATTGATGAGGGGGGAAAGACAATGTAATCTATCTTAGAATAAGGCTGTAATGTAACAAAATGTGGAAAAAGTCAAGGGGTCTGAATACTTCCCAAATGCACTGTATGTGAGTATTTTTTATGCTGACAATAGATCTGCTGAATGTTTTCATAGTTTGTAAACACCCTATTTGTAATGTGCGCTTGTATTTACACAATGGTATAATTTGAGAATATAAAACCTATAACAATCCCAAAGCCCTAATTAGAGGGCAATACACATGACTGTAGAAATGGATATCAACCTTCAAATGGGTTTTTAACTTTCCACACATCTACTGTAGCACATTACAATCTACTCTTGAGGACATATGGCTGTTTATTCAGTAGGCCTAAAGGTTAAACATTTCTTAAGACCACGGAAGGAACATTTCAAAACATTCAGACATTCTTGGCAAGTGGCCGTCTGTCTGTGGGGGAGATTGAAATTGGTTTGAATAATGACCTAAGCAGCCCCGCACACATTTGTGGACATGGGAAGGTAACATTTGCCATGTAAAAGTGTCCACTAATATGAACTCTCCAAAACCACAAATATCCTTTGTTGTGCCTACCTGCGTTGGGTTTCAAACCAGAACTACCAGTTTGTCAGGGTCAAGCTGGCATAGGGGGACCAGCAGCAGAGTCACACACTGTTGTGGGGTGCTATCATGTCATTATGTTCCTATCGTGTCCTCTTTGTAATGACAGGTCTGGGAAGCACTGATGTAGGCTCCCCGGTGGGCAAGGAATGGACCAAGGCCATGGCGAATTGTAATCCAGTGAGTGTTTCACTCTGTAGTGTGCTGTGCTTTGTAGTCAATCAAGGATGTAATCCTATTTTTGCTTCTGGTTGTTTACACTGCTTTGCTCTATCATTCATTGTTTTTTTTCTACTTGTCTTCTAGCTTAGATCACCGTCCTCCGCCCTCGGTGAGGTCAACCTGGGACCCTCGGCAAACCCACAGTATGTACAGTATTAAGAGTAATGGGTTTCGGTGATTCGTAATGCCCCGTAGAACTGACATCTGGTAACCCTTTACCAACGGAATTGTGATCCCGATGCATTCATTAACAAAACTATTTACACCTCGATATGATGCCACACATCAGCTGCAACCACTAACATACACAGCTGTACTTGGCTATTGGGACTCTGGGCTCTATTCAATCCCCATGGTGGAAATTCAGCTTTTACAGCGTGATTGAAATTGAATGGCATTTGTTCCCGGCTTTAGCGGAGACTGTGTTCGCGATAAACACTGCAGGTGTCGGCTCAATCCGAAATGACCTTTACATTTCTATTGCGGAATCTGTAACGCTTCAGCTTCACCTATTGAATAGAGCCCTTGATCGAACATGCTATTTCATGCATCATACCAGAGTCATGTTGCGAGACGGTTGTCTCTGCCATAACCTGTCATGATTACGTGTCATGTCAATCCGTATGACACAGATATCTGTATCATCATTCCTGTTCTTGTTTCAGTGCCAAGCCCACTGACTTTGACTTCTTGGCTGTTATTGGAAAAGGGACCTATGGGAAGGTAAGACAGACTACACTGCTGCCTGTCTGATAAAAGGCTGCATGCCTTCATCAATGATTAACTCTGTCTATGCAGGACTGTTAATGGTTATCTTGATGAAAAGGCAAAAACAAACCAATGAATGATGATAAGGTTGTTGACAAATTGTACTCCGGATGAGTAGCCATTTTTAATTTGTCCAGTTAATTTGCAGTCCTTTTTCATTGTGTCTATGACTACTTTCTTTCTATGTTTAGTGTGACTGTTGATCAAATATGTTGTTTGTGTGTATTTCATTGACCCTCTAGATTGATTTAAGATATGTTTATGATAAGAGTGTCATATTAGTAGGTGAAGTGTTGAGTAAACAACCAGAGATTTATTGGCAACCACCCTGCATCCAGGTCCTGCTCGCCAAGCTCAAAGCTGACAACAAATTCTATGCGGTCAAAGTTTTACAGAAGAAAGTCATATTGAAGAAAAAGGAGGTTGGTCTATAAACATTTGATTTAGTTATTCATTCTCCCAACCAACTCACATATAGGTTATTTATTTTCTGTGGTAAAGGTCCATTAAATTACACCAATAAAACCCTTTATGTCAGTATATATTCAACATGTGTATGCAGTTCACTGTGTAGCAGAACTGGTTTAGCCCAAGCCTGTTGTGTGTTTCTAAGAAAGATAATATCTAATCTAATCTGAAGTGTGTTCTGTCCTTTGTACTCTGACAGACTGATTATACAGCCCCCAGTCTCTATGTGTTTCTTACTAACTGTACATTCCCATAATCAGAGCTGTTTCTTCCCCTTGGTTTTGTATCACTTGATACTTATAAGCAAGTCTTGGACTTTATGAGCTACTCACAGACACACGTTATAGCTGTCTGACAGACCTAGTCAGGTGTGTGTAGACGGCTGCACTTGTGACATAAAGCAGCGTAAATAACACTGTGGACCTTTTTAGGAAAGAGGTGTCTCGCTCTCTCCCCACTCCTTCTGTGTATTGTCTCTTGTCTCGCGCTTGGGGCTGAAGCAGTGGCGCTGACAGGGGCCTGTATTCTGCTGTGTCCTGCCCTCTGCCTCGTGTCCGCTGGTTCAATGCTGCTTTGTGTCCTCTAGCAAAAGAACATCATGGCAGAGAGGAACGTGCTGCTGAAGAGCCTGAAGCACCCTTTCCTGGTGGGCCTCCACTACTCCTTCCAGACCCCAGAGAAGCTCTACTTTGTCCTGGACTATGTCAACGGGGGAGAGGTAGCTGGCTAATGGTCCTGGGTTTCCTGAAAGGTTGCATATGATATGCAAATGCCAAAAAGGAATGGACTGTAGCAATGTTCCTAATAAGCCATCCTTTATTTACAGTACCAGTCAACAGTTTTGACACACCTACTCATTCAAGGGTTCTTCATTATTTGTACTATGTTCTACATTGTAGAATAATAGTGAAGACATCAAAACTATGAAATAGCACATATGGAATCGTGTAGTAACCAAAAGAGTGTTAAACAAATCAAAAATATATTTTAGATTCTTCAAAGTAGCCACCCTTTGCCTTGATGACAGCTTTGCACATGCTTGGCATTCTCTCAACCAGCTTCACCTGGAATGATTTTTCAACATTCTTGAAGGAGTTCCCACATTTGTATAACACTTTTTTGGTTACTACATTTTCCATATGTGTTATTTCACAGTTTTGATGTCTTCGCTATTATTCTACAATGTAGAAAATAGTCCAACTCAATTGGGTTGAGGTTGGGTGATTGTGCAGGCCAGGTCATCTGATGCAGCATTCCACTCTCCGTCTGTCAAATAGCCCTTACACAGCCTGGAAATGTGTGTTGGGTCATTGTCCTGTTGAAAAACAATTGATAGTCCCATTATGCGCAATCCAAATGGGATGGTGTATTGCTGCAGAAAGCTGTAGTAGCCAGGCTGGTTAAGTGTGCCTTGAATTCTAAATAAATCATAGTGTCACCAGCAAAGCACCACCACACGGTGGAAAGCACACATGCAGAGATCCTCCGTTCACCTACTCTGCCTCTCACAAAGACACGGCGGTTGGAACCAAAAATCTCAAATTTGGACTCATCAGACCAAAGGACAGATTGCCACCGGTCTAATGTCCATTACTCGTATTTCTTGGCCCAAGCAAGTCTCTTCTTATTGGAGTCCTTCAGTAGTGGTTTCTTTGCAGCAATAAGACCATGAAGGCCTGATTCACGCAGTCTCCTCTGAACAGTTGATGTTTAGCTGTGTCTGTTACTTAAACACTGTGAAGCATTTATTTGGTTTGCAATCTCTCGTGCAGTTAACTCTAATGAACATATCCTCTGCAGCAGAGCTAACTGTGGCAGTCCTGATGAGAGCCAGTTTCATCATAGCGCTTTGATGGTTTTTGCAACTGCGCTTGGAAGAAACTTTCAAAGTTCTTGACATTTTCCAGATTGACTGACCTTCACGTCTTAAAGTAATAATGGACTGTCATTTATCTTTGCTTATTGGAGCTGTTCTTGCCATAAGATGGACTTGGTCTTTCATCAAATAGGGCTATCTTCTGTATATCAACCCCACCTTGTCACAACACAACTGATTGGCTCAAACGTATTAAGGAAATAAATTCCACAAATGTACTTTTAACAAGGCACACATGTTAATTGAAATGCATTCCAGGTGACTACCTCATGAAGCTGGTTGAGAGAATGCCAAGAGTGTGCAAAGCTGTAATCAAGGCAAAGGGTGGCTACTTGGAAGAATCTCAAATATATTTTGATTTGTTTAACACTTTTTGTTGCTTACTACATGATTCCATATGTGTTATTTCATAGTTTTGATGCATTCTCTATTCTACAATGTAGAAAATAGTTACAAAAATAAAGAACAACCCTTGAATGAGTAGGTGTGTCAACTTTTGACTGGCACTGTATATTAAAGCTGCCAAGCTATTGACAGCACAGAAGCAGCAGAGCAGTGTGTCATAGCCCCAAGCCCTGGTCTTAGTCACACTTTACTCCCATTTACTGATCAGCTCAGTCCAAAGTCTCTGTGTCACATTATTATGATGAGTCAATTAAGTAGCGGTAGTAATATGACATGCTTTTTTTTCAGAGCCCAGGAGACTGACAGTTAAAACAACAAGGCAGAACTGTTTTCTTTCTCCCTCTATTGCTAACTTCTTATTCTCCCTCTCATTCCCTCTCTCTCTGTCTTGGAAGATTTTCTTCCACCTGCAGAGGGAGCGGTGCTTCTTGGAGCCGAGGGCTCGGTTCTATGCTGCCGAGGTTGCCAGTGCCATCGGCTACCTTCACTCCCTCAACATCGTTTACAGGTCAGACACATTCACGCAGAAGCAACACGTTATTATGTACACTATTGAGGGTCTGTGAAATCAAATATCTTTGTTTGTTTGTTCTTTTGTAGAGATTTAAAGCCAGAGAATATTCTCTTAGACTCTCAGGTAAGTGTTGACTCATAAGTGGATGTAATGTTATTGGATTGTTTTCAATATCTCAACTCACTTCCTTCTCATCTTAGGGAAGATGGTTCAAGATTTCGCAAAAACAGTATCGTACGTAGTATCGTAGTTTTCTGTGATCAATTTCCGTGATAGATTAAGTGTGTTAGGTTGTCATTACATTTCCTGACCTCACATATGTCACAGGTCCTGTAAGTTCCTGTAAGATTGATTGGGAAGGTGCCTAAAACCGATGTGTGTTCCAGGGCCACGTGGTGCTTACGGACTTTGGGCTGTGTAAAGAGGGAGTGGAGCCGGAGACCACCACGTCCACTTTCTGTGGAACCCCCGAGGTGAGGGATAGCCCTGAGATTGTGTCTGTGCTCAATGATATGTTAGTCACTTACAGCTCTATATATATCCATCTGTGTATTTCTCTCTCTCTCTCTCTCTCTCTCTCTCTCTCTCTCTCTCTCTCTCTCTCTCTCTCTCTCTCTCTCTCTCTCTCTCTCTCTCTCTCTCTCTCTCTCTCTCTCTCTCTCTCTCTCTCTCTCTCTCTCTCTCTCTCTCTCTCTCTCTCTCTGTCTCTCTGTCTCTCTGTCTCTCTCTCTGTCTCTCTCTCTAGTATTTGGCCCCTGAGATTCTGCGTAAGGAGCCCTATGACCGCACTGTGGACTGGTGGTGTCTGGGAGCTGTGCTCTATGAGATGATCTATAGTCTTGTACGTTTTTGAATCTTAGCCACCCAATGCTTTTACTAGCGTCGTATGGTTAAATGTACTAAAGAGGAACAATGAAGATGCGCATGCTCGTCCACAGAATCTTTTCATGTGTTTGTTTTCAAAGGATCAAGTTAGGAGCTCCTAATAACAACATGGAACGAAATGTATTCCACAAGATCAAATGGCACTCCCTAAAAACGCAACCCTAAAAAACACACTAGCTTTTTAAGAATTCACTGATTAGTTGGTGCACGTGGAAAACTAAAGGCATATAAATCATAAATTACTTGGTATTAGGAAATACATTATTTCCATGACATGATTTTTTTTTTAAAGCAAATTTGGATTGACCCATGTAGACATTTTCAAATATATGCAATTTAAAAGTTTTATATCACAAAATTTGGATTAGGAATCTTGAGGGAATCCTATTTGAGTCAGAAAACGATATTCATATGGTAGGTAAGCTATACAAACCCTTGCAGAGAGCATATCCAACTGACAATATCTTAGAAAAAATATTAGCTATTGGAACCAAGACTTAACTGATATTGGCAGGAAATGTCTGAAAATAACGAATGAAATTAGTTAAATGAAAAAATATGCTTAATCCAGTATAAACTAATGTATAGAATGTATTTGACAAAATTCACATTCTACAGCACAACGGAACAACGGCAGTCATGTCGTAAATGTAAAACTAACAAAGACTCAATAATCAATGCCTTCTGGGAATTTGATCAAGTCCAAAAGTTATGGGCAGAGTTAGCAAGTTGGCTGTCAGAATGTAAATGTACTTTTAATCCGTCTGTCTACATATTACAAGACGTGGCTTATGAGGGTGCAGTGAGGTACCCGATGGGTCGGACGATACTTTTCTCCTCAATCATCGTGAAAAAACGTATACTTAAAAACTGGAAAATCAACACAATGGAAAGGTCAAATGTTTTATTTGTTATCTATTTTTAACGTGCGTGGGCGACGGAGGGAATCAAAATGGCGCAGCTTGAGGCCATGTGGCGGTGAGTGATGCGGGTGCTAGAGATGGAGGTGTGAGCTTGAGGGTCAGGGCAGGTGAGATGTAGCTGTTTGTGTGATGTATATTTGTATGTGTATGTTTAGTATTTTTAAAGAAAGTAGTACTAAAATAAAATTGTTTTTTAATCTTATATAGCTACTGTACCTAATGCAATCTAAGGCCAATCCAAATATTATTTCCTTGTGCAGCAAATGTCCCAACACAATTATGTTACCAACTTCAGGAAATGTTTCTGGAGTAGCTGGTGGCTACAGTGTCTCTCCTCCGTTCTACTCCTTTTCTAGCCTCCTTTTTACAGCCGGGACATGTCTGAGCTGTATGATGGTATCCTGCACAAGCCTCTGCCTCTGCCCCCAGGGAAGTCAGACGCTGTCTGTAGTCTGCTCCAGGGCCTCCTGCAGAAAGACCAGCACTGCAGGCTGGGAGCCATCGACGACTTTGTGAGTGGCTGACTAGACCCTCTCCATGGACCATGGATTGCATCTGAAATGGCACCCTATACTCAATATAGTGCACTACTTCTGTGCCATTTCGGAAGCAACCCCATGCCTTTGCCGGTTACTGTGTTTCACTAATGTTCACTCAGTTATACATCGCTTCTTGTATATGATTCTTGTTTTACTTTGCAGTTAGAAATCAAGAACCATGTGTTCTTCTCCCCGATTAACTGGGATGACTTGTACCACAAGCGGATCACTCCTCCATACTACCCCAATGTGGTGAGTTTTTGGCACAGTCTATAACATTGGTAGGCAATTAGATTCAGCCGCGGGCCAATTTTTGTTGGAGTGGATTGTCGGGGGGGGGCGTGGGACATAATAATTTGTACACTGCAAATTGACCACAACTAAGCCCAAAAAGAGATTTGTAGTTGAAAAGAACACTAATTTCATACCATGATTACATTGAGACACGATCACATCTTTTTTATTGGTGGGAATACTTGGGAACAGATTTACAACATAATTATTTTGGGAGGCTGATTTGCTGTCTTTTTTTGATCAAAAACGAACCCCCCTCCCACTTTTGGGGGCCAAAATAAATAGTCTGTTGCCGACCCCTGGCCTATAACATGCCAGTTGTTTCTTACCATATTCTCTAACCTTAACGGCTCTTTCTCTAAAACTTTCTCTCACTACCTTTCTTTCCTCGTTTTCGCCTTCACACTGTCCGTCTCTTTTCTCTATCACTTTGCTCAATTCCCTAACATGTCTCCTCTCTCCTCCAGAAAGGGCCAGCGGACACGCAGCACATAGACCCAGAGTTCACCAGGGAGATGGTGCCTAACTCGGTGGGTCGCACCCCTGAGCTGAACGCCAGCACCAGCAGCAACAGCGCCTTCAATGGCTTCTCCTACGTCTGTGGTGAAGAAGACAGCTTCCTCTAAGACAGGGAAGAAGGGCCCTCGCAGCACCACCACTGCCTGAGCTCGGGGTAGAAGTTACCCCTGACCACATATCTAGGATTCAATTCCTCAACCCCGAATCCTAACCTTAACCTCTAAGTCAGGGGGTGAAAAAGATATTTGGCCCTTGATCCATTAGTGGCAACCTCCTATCAACTTCATTGGCCATCAGCCATAGAAATGGAGCACATTGAACAGAATGCATTTTTGCGTCGGCTATGCACAGTGGCTGCCACGTCTGTTTATCTAGACCTCATTAGAACAGGCAGACGCGGCAAACACTAATGATATGTGTGAAACTCTAGTCGAAACCATGTTTCTGCTCTTTAAGTGCCCGTTTTTAATACAAAACACGGTGGACCTTCCAAACATTTGAAATGTGATGATTGTCCAACAATATATTATTGATTTGAAAACATGCTGTTTCTGTTATCACTGACTTTTTGTAGATTAGATTAGAGGCTCGACTCGATTTGTTGCATCCAGGCATGCTTAAAGGGATAGCTCACCCAAATTACACATTTACTTAATGGTTTCCTTTCCCTGTCAGCATTCTATAGAAAAGGTTTGACGGCAATTATAGATGATTTGAACATGCGTGGAAAATGTGCGTATCAGTACCATGACTTGAATGAGATTTGTGCCACAAAGTCATGGTACCGATATAAGCAATCAATGGACAAGGTATGACAGCAATCGATGCTTTGGTTTCATTTCCGTGGCACTGTTTCTAAATGTACAAAAGCTGAAGAACATTCGCACATACAGGTACTTTGCCAAATGTAAACACTCCACCGTGTTGTTCATCTTCCCAGGTGATTTTATTGAAACAAAGTCTAGAGGCTTAGCATCCACCGTTTTAGCCTTTGTGGAACAAATCCCGATACCGATATCAGCACTTTGTCACACACAGGTTCAAGTCATGTATACGTGACTTTGTTGAGATACTTTCTCGTGATTTGAACATGAAAAATGCGAACATCGGTACGAGGACATGGATGTGATTTGTTCTACAAATGCTGAAACCTTTTAGCATTTGGAAACATTTCCCAGGGGGAATAAAACCAAGGCACAGATTGCTGTTATACCATAGACTGCTTTACTGGGTAAGGAAACCAATGTGTTATTTTGTAATGTGGGTGAGCTATCCCTTTAACAGCAACATAAACCTACGCCATCTCCTTACAACTGTAAAGGTGGTGTTTTTCTTAACCTTGTGAAACAAGCCGTAGGATTGTGTCAACACAACGGGTGACATTAAAGACTGTTGACTTGTGCCAGAACCGTGTTTAAAGGTGACTGATGCGCAATGAAGTGTGTGTACATAAAAGCGTTACAATGAATAACTATCCATATACGTTTACCGTGTCTTGCGTCGACAGAGCTTCCATCTGATTGAAGTGTGAAACAAAAACTGCCGTTATGAAGAAATGATTTGCTCTTTATTTCTCAAAACATGTTCATCAAGCAAAACATACACGGACAGCATTAAAAAAGCTTTATGCAAAATGTATCATTTCCGTTATCAACAGATTTCAGATCAACTAACTGTGTTCCTAAAACTGAAAACAGTTTCTAAATCAATCAAAGACAAGACAGAAAAGGCGGTGATCAGTTACTGACAGAGTTCATGCTGAACAGCTCATCCCATTTATTTCACGCTGCTCAGAGGACATGTGTGTTTTCCCCTGTTTTAGGATGTATTGTGAGTGAGTGTGTTTGACCCCAAAAAAACATCTGAATGTGTTGCGCTACACACTTTATGTGTAAAGTGTGTGTCCATCCTATTTTTTTATGGTGAGCGCGCTGGCTGAGGAGAAAGCCGATGAGCAGCAGGACCACAAAGATGGCCCGGGAAGATGCCCAGTGCCACACCAGATGGCAGAGGGCGAGGAAGGAATGCCCCGTGCACACTGAATGTAGTGGTCAGCGTATAGTAGCTGCAGAAATACAGAGACAGTGAATATAAAGAAATATTACAATATCAATAACAATCCAGTTTTAATGTTTACTATAGAATATAGCATATAAATAGTGTACTAACTATGAACATTTCTTATGTCTTACTCCACTCGATATGAAAATATTCCACTACCGTATTCAACCTTCAGTTGATGTATTACAGAGTACAAGCCTGGCAACTAAGTGCGCTCATAAAAATAAAAATAGGTTCAAAGCAAGCAGAGGATATTAATGAGGACAAGGACAATGTATCTGCATTTTATAAGTTGAATACGTCGGATGAATATCCAATTCAAATGTGGGAAATTAGGAAAGATCCTCCCTCGGGATGCAGGCTATATGACTCTGCTTACAGTGCATGGGGGCCTCTTAGTCTACAGTGCCGTGTCGACAAATTCCTATCGGCCATTATTGATTGGTGATAAAGTAAGAATTCAACTGTGTTGCTATAGAATGTGTACCGGTACGTATATTCCTGGTCTGGGCTGTGTTGGGGTTTGGTTTATTTTGCTGCTGGCTCAGCAGAGAGGTCCAGTTCTTGGGCTGGGAGACACACTTGGCCTCCTGGCCCGACTGATGGTACTGGTAGTTATGCATGCCGTTCACCTCAAACATCACAAAGTCGCCACTCGCCCGCTCCACCAGCTCATTACCGTTCCAGCTGCAATGGAACAGGGCGGGTTTGATGTTGGCTCAAAAACCAAGCAGCCATGTTTACCTGCTCTAGAAAATGGTGGGTTGGCTCTGGCGCTGTTGCTCTGTGACGGAGTGCCATGCTTGTTCTAATGGTCTTTGTGTGTGTGCCATGTAGTTATATCAAGGGTCTGTCTGAACTCCACTTCACACAGAGATGACGGGTTTTCTTACACTGAACGATGTACAGTGAGTGTGTTTTGAGGTCAGAGAAAAGGGTTGCCAGGGTTACTCACAGCTCCATGGAGGGTATCCAGGGGGTACCGTGGTAGACCAGCAGGGGGCAGAAGTAGTGTGTCATGCTGTAGTAGGAGATATGCAGGTCACTGGAGGCAGAGCTAGGCCGGAACAGAACCTCCTCCACTAAGAACACATACTTCTTAGTGGAGGAGGGGAAGGTGGTGGAAGAGGAGGATAATGAATGAAATACTAGTCGTTATAACTGCACATGAAATGACAAAAATATATATTAACAGCAATAACTTTATAACTCTGTATTAGCTTTCTTTGTGGAAGCCTTTATGTTCCGCGAATGAAAAATACCTCAAAAAAACACTTTGGCATCACAAGCATTTTTTTGTTGTTGTATAGAACAGATCAAATGTTTATTTAACATTTCTATCAAGCGTGACAGTCTAGAATCTTACTTCCATCAGTGCTCTGTAACAACCTCACCGCACAACCTACTTGAGGATGTCGTAAGAGAAGTTGTCCTGAAGCTGTACTCGAGTGAACGTGCCCTTCGTGCAAGTGGTTATGTTCCTGTGGCAAAAAACAACAACTTAAAGGACAGAAAGAACCAATAAGTTTGAACACTTAGCTCTTACAGTAGTATCGTTCAGAAATGTTTTGAACGTTTTGAAAATAGGAAATACAGCGTGAGGAATTGTCCCTCACCTCAACATTCCCGCATGCTTTCCAGGAGGGCATCCAGTGAATGTGAGCTTTCTAAAAACGGGGAAAAGTGAATACAATAGTATGTAACTCCACACTGGAGGGAGATAGCTTGTCCCCATGGGGTATATACAGAAAAGGCTAACATGTCCCCACGTTAACTCATACACATTATCGCGACTGTTAGAGGGCTGGGTTTCTGACCAGGGGGTTGAGGTCTTTGCAGGACACGTCTCTTCCCATCAGGTCTACTATAATGGTGGAGAGGCTTCCTTTACATGGACTGGAATAGACCCAGAGAAAACACCATACTCTCATTTTCACCAGCTAGAACTCCTTATTGCCAATTTGTGTTCTTACCTCGGCTCTTTCTGAACAACACCTGCTCTTTCTGAACAACACCTGCTCTTTCTGAACAACACCTGCTCTTTCTGAACAACACCTGCTCTTTCTGAACAACACCTGCTCTATCTGAACAACACCTGCTCTATCTGAACAACACCTGCTCTTTCTGAACAACACCTGCTCTTTCTGAACAACACCTGCTCTTTCTGAACAACACCTGCTCTTTCTGAACACCACCTGCTCTTTCTGAACAACACCTGCTCTTTCTGAACAACACCTGCTCTTTCTGAACACCACCTGCTCTTTCTGAACAACACCTGCTCTTTCTGAACAACACCTGCTCAAGCTCGATGGGGCCGACAGAGATGGCAGATCCGCTTCTAGTCCTTAGGAAACTTTGCAGTATTTCGTTTTTTTTATGTATTACGTCTTACATTGTTAGCCCAGAAAACCTTAAGTGTTATTACATACAGCCGGGAACAACTAATGGATATCAGAGAGATGTCAACTTACCAGCACAACCAGCATTACGACCAGGAATACAACTTTCCTAAAGCGGATCCTTTATCTGCACCTCCCAGGGCATTTGAACTGATTCCAGAGGGCGACCCAAAACAACGCCGCCAGAGGAGAGGGTGCTGGAGCGGTCTTCTAGTGAGGCTTGGATACTCGCACACCACCCACCGCATCCGAGTATATCACCCGCTAATGTCCCGTCCCTAGTTAACAAAGTCGATGAAATCAGTTTCTTTCCAAAGAGATATCTGGGATTATAACGTACTCTGTTTCACGGAAACATGGCTAGCTTGGGACATGCTGTCGGAGTCAGTACAGAAAACAGGATTTTCAGTGCATCGCGCCGACAGGAATAAACATCTCTCCGGTAAGAAGAAGGACGGGGGTGTATGTTTCATGACTAACGACTCATGGTGTAATTGTAACAACATAAAGGAACTCAAGTCCTTTTGTTCACCTGATCTATAATTCCTCACAATCAAATGCAGACCGTATTATCTCCCAAGAGAACTCTCCTCGGTTATTGTCACAGCTGTGTATATCCTCCCCACAAGCGGATACCAAGACGGCCATCAAGGAACGTCTTTATGCAAATGACTTTATGCAAACTGGAAGCCATATATCCTGTGGCTGAATTTATTGTAGTTGGGGATTTTAACAAAGCTAATTTGAGGAACAAGCTCAACCATTGCTACTCTAACTTCTGCGATGCCCCCGCCCTCCTTTTGGCAAATCTGACCATGACTCCATCTTGTTGCTCCCCTCCTATAGGCAGAAACTAAAACAGGAAGCGCCCGTGCTTAGGTCTATCCAACGCTGGTCTGACCAATCGGATCCCACACTTCAAGATTGCTTTGATCACGTGGACTGGGATATGTTCCAGGTAGCCTCAGAGAACAATATTGACGCATACACTGACTCGGTGAGCGAGTTTATAAGGAAGTGTATAGGATGTTGTACCCACTGTGACTATTAAAACCATCCCTAACCAGAAACCGTAGATTGATAGCAGCATTCACTCAAATCTGAAAGCACGTACCACTGCATTGAATCATGGCAAGGAAACTGGGAATATGGTCTACAAACAGTGTAGTTATTCCCTCTGTAAGGCAATCAAACAAGCAAAGTGTCACTACAGAGACAAAGTGGAGTCGCAATTCAACGGCTCAAACACGAGACGTATGTGGCAGGATCTACAGACAATCACGGATTGCAAAAAGAATACAAGCCCCGTCGCAGACATCGACGTCTTGCTTCCAGACAAATGAAACAACTTCTTTGCGCGCTTTGAGGACAATACAGTGCCACCGAACAAGCCCGCTACCAAAGACTGTGGGCTCTACTTCTCCTTGGCCGATGTGAGTAAAACATTTAAACGTGTTAACCCTCGCAAGGCTGCCGGCCCAGACGACATACCGAGCTTCGTCCTCAGAGCATGTGCAGACCAGCTGGCTGGTGTGTTTACGGACATATTCAATCAATCCCTATCCCAGTCTGCTCTCCTCACATGTTTCAAGATGGCCAACATTGTTCCTGTTCCCAAGAAAGCCAAGGTAACTGAATGACTGTGTAAATGACTATCGTCCCGTAGAACTCACTTCTGTCATCATGAAGTGCTTTGAGAGACTAGTCAAGGATCATATCACCACCCTACCTGTCACCCTATACCAGTGGTTCCCAAACTTTTTATAGTCCCGTACCCCTTCAAATATTCATCTCCAGCTGCATACCCCCTCTAGCACCAGGGTCAGTGCACTCCCAAATGTTGTTTTTTTTGCCATCATTGTAAGCCTGCCACACACACACTAGATGATACATTTATTAAACATAAGAATGAGTGTGAGTTTTTGTCACAACCCGGCTCGTGGGAAGTGACGAAGAGCTCTTATAGGACCAGGGCACAAATAATAATATTATAATAATCAATAATTTTGCCATTTTACATTTAAGACTTTATTTGTTTATCGAAAATTGTGAATAACTCACCACAGGTTAATGAGAAGGGTGTGCTTGAAAAGATACACATAACTCTGCAATGTTGGGTTGTATTGGAGAGAGTCTCAGTCTTAAATCATTTTTCACACACAGTCTGTGACTGTATTTAGTTTTCATGCTAGTGCGGGCCGAGAATCCACTCTCACATAGGTCTGTGGTTGCAAAGGGCATCAGTGTCTTAACAGCACGATTTTCCAAGGCAGGATACTCTGAGCGCAGCCTAATCCAGAAATCTGGCAGTGGTTTCTGATTAAATAACATTTTCACAGAACCACATGTTGCAATTTAAATAAGGTTCGGGAAAGCACCTGCGTAATTGCGCACCCAGCTCACTCAGGTGCTTCGCTATATCACATTTGACATTGTCCGTGAGCTTGAGTTAATTTGCACACAAAAAATCATACAATGATGGAAAGACCTGTGTGTTGTCCTTGTTAATGCAGACAGAAAATAGCTTCTTAATCATAGCCTCAATTTTGTCCCGAACATTGAGAGAAAAAGCATCACCCAGATAGGCCAGTCGTGTGAGAAACTCGTCATCATGCAAGCGGTCAGACAAGTGAAAATTATGGTCAGTAAAGAAAACTTTAAGCTCGTATCTCAATTTTAAAAAACGTATCAATACTTTGCCCCTTAATACCCAGCACACTTCTGTATGTTGTAAAAGTGTTACACGGTCGCTGCCCATATCATTGCATAGTGCAGAAAATACACGAGAGTTCAAGGGCCTTGCTTTAACAAGTTAACCATTTTCACTGTAGTGTCCAAAACGCCTTGTCAGGCATTCCTTTGGCAGCAAGAGCCTCTCGGTGGATGCTGCAGTATACCCAAGTGGCATCTGGAGCAACTGCTTGAGACTCTACTATGTCTCCCTGTCATGGCTTTTGCGCCATCAGTACAGATACCAACACATCTTGACCACCAAAGTCCATTTGATGTCACAAAGCTGTCCAGTACTTTAAAAATATCCTCTCCTGTTGTCCTGGTTTCCAGTGGTTTGCAGAAGAGGATGTCTTCCTTAATTGACCCCCCCATAAACGTATCGGACATATAACAGGAGCTGTGCCACTCCCGCCACGCTTGTTGACTCATCCAGCTCTAACGCATAGAATTCACTGGCTTGTATGCGAAGCAGTAATTATTTCAAAACATCTCCTGCCATGTCACTGATGTGTCTGAAATAGTGTTGTTTGATGAAGTCATTGTCTGTACAGTTTTTGGCCTTTCCTCCAGCATTGTCCCAGCCATACCCGCGGAAGCAGGAATAATTAAGTCCTCCACAATAGTATGGGGCTTGCCTGTCCTAGCCACTCGGTAGCTGACCATATAAGACGCTTCTAGCCCTCCTTCTTATTAATGGTATCTGTTGCTTTTATACATGTCTTACCACTCGAAAGTCATCTTAATTCTCGCTCAAAAAACTCTGGTGGCTTATTTTTCAAATTGGCATGTTTTGTTTCTAAATGTCTGCGCAAGAGTGAAGGTTTCATCGAGTTGTGAGATAGTATTTTTGCACATATAACACACTGTGGCTGAGGAAAGGCATTACTCCCAATGTAAGTGAACCCCAAATCAATGTAGTTCTCATCATATTTGTGTCTCTTCGATGGTCCAACATCCCTGTCTGTTGTTCGGTGCTTTCCTGGGTAAGGGGGCAGTAGCTCTTCGGCTGCATCAGATTCACAACTGTCAGTGTCCATGCTAGCTGGGCTACAACAACAAATGTAGAATTCCTGATGCTAGCATTGGATGTGTTTGTGGAAGCAGAACAACTTGTGTCGTCGACAGTACTACCAGTAGAGCTGGTATGTGTCTCTATGCCTTACTTTTTTTAACCATTGATACATTTTTGAGCAAACGGAATGAGCAGCAGCTACGTTTGGCTACATATGGACCGTTAGTGTAATTCCCACGAGAGAGTAACGGATAATGTGATTGGATGTTAATTATTTGACTAGGCTACCTGTATTTGACATTGTGTTGCTATTTCTCTGAACACTAGATGGTTTGATTTTATTTTTGGCAGTGAAACGAGGCTCCTCAGGCGAGAAAAAAACCTCACCCAACTGTATAGCCCCGTTGGAAAATATAAAGGGACTGTTTGAAAATGTGAAGATTTTAAAAAATGTTTTTTTTTTTGTGAATCACATTTTTATTTGGGCTACCCCCAACGGCATTGCGCGTACCCCTGGGGGTACCCCAGTTTGGGAATACCTGCCCTAGACCCACTTCAATTTGCTTACCGCCCCAATAGGTCAACAGACGATGCAATCGCCATCATACTGCCCTATCCCATCTGGACAAGAGGAATACCTATGTAAGAATGTTGTTAATTGACTACAGCTCAGCATTCAACACCATAGTACCCTCCAAACTCATCATTAAGCTTGAGTCCCTAGGTCTTGACCCCGCCCTGTGCAACTGGGTCCTGGACTTCCTGACGGGCCGCCCCCAGGTGGTGAAGGTAGGAAACAACATCTCCACTCCGCTGATCCTTAACACTGGGGCCCCACAAGGGTGCGTTCTCAGTCCCCTCCTGTACTCCCTGTTCACCCATGACTGCGTGGCCATGCACGGCTCCAACTCAATCATCAAGTTTGCAGATGACACAACAGTGGTAGGCTTGATTACCAACAATGACGAGACAGTCTTCAGGGAGGAGGAGAGGGCCCTCGAAGTATGGTGTCAGGAAAATAACCTCTCATTCAATGTCAGCAAAACAAAAGAGATGATTGTGGACTTCAGGAGACAGCAAAGGGAGCACCCCCTATCCACATCGACGGGACAGCAGTGGAGAAGGTGGAACGTTTTAAGTTCCTCTGTGTACATATCACCGACAAACTGAAATTGTCCATGCACACAGACAGTGTGGTGAAGAAGGCGCAACAGTGCCTCTTCAACCTCAGGAGGCTGAAGAAATGTGGCTTACTAACGTTTACAGGTACACAATTGAGAGCATCCTGTCGGGCTGTATCAATGCCTGGTACGGCAACAGCACCGCAGGGCTCTCCAGAGGGTGGTGCGGTCTGCACAACGCATCACCGGGGCAAACTACCTGCCCTCCAGGACGCCTACAACACCCAATGTCACAGGAAGACAAAAAATATAATCAAGGACAATAACCTCCCTGGCCTGTTCACCCCGCTTCCATCCAGAAGGCAAGGTCAGTACAGTTGCATCAAAGCTGGGACAGAGAGATTGAAAAACAACTTATATCACAAGGCCATCAAATTGTTGAACAGCCACCACTAGCACAGAGAGGCAGCTGCCTACCTACAGACTTGATATCATTGGCCACTTTAATAAATGGAACACTAGTCACTTTAATAATGCCACTTCAAGAATGTTTACATATCTCGCATTACTTATCTCATATGCATATACTGCATACTGTATCCTACACTACCTATTGCATCTCAGCCGCTCTGTCGCTGCTCATCCATATATTTTATATTTATATATTCTTATCCCATCCCTTTATTAGATTGTGTGTATTAGGTTTTGTTGTGGAATTTGTTAGATATTAGGTTTTTGTTGTGGAATTGTTAGCTATTACCTGTTCGATACTGCTGCACTTTATGACCCTTCACAGGGGGACGAATGTGCAGAGAGGTGGACGTTGCTGGCCATGCCGATGTAGAAAAACTCCCCTGCAAACATGCTGTGGAACTGCTCCACCTGGTGCGGGAAGAGAAACACTGCTACATCTCAAATGACACCTTATTCTCTGTTGACTGTTGGAGAATGGGATGTCATTATAAGATTTTAGACTTAGAGAATGTGATGCGTCACCTTCACTTACTGGACAGGACTGGACAGGTGGTGTGGCACGTGTTAGCCTTGTGGTCAAACGTCCACCTCTCTGAGCAGCAGGTCCTCTCGGCCTTGGATCAGCATCCGTTTCTCCTTGGACACGTCAGCGACAGACGCAAACTGAAACAGGCAGGCAGACACAAGACAGTACAAAACATTATAATACAGGACAGGACAGCTCTGTTACTGACAGTACATTTATTTTACCAGTCAGGTCCCAAGACATCATTCTGTATAATAATACATGTGTAACATACAGGTCTTACAGTGTATATTTATGACAACACTGGCCAGGGCTGAGGACATCTCATTGTCACCGAAGGGATTTCAGAACTGGCAGTTGAAGCAGTTGCAATTGAGCTGCACAATATGAAAGCAGTTGCACAATATTTCTGGGGGTGGCAGCTAGCCTACCGGTTAGAAAAGCAGGCTAGCAACCAGAGGGTTACAAGTTCAAATCTTAGATGGGAAAATCCTCCTAGATAGATTGCTTACTGTTGTGCCCTTGAGCAAGGCACTTAATTGCTCCAGCTGCACTGCAGCTGACCCATTGCTTCCAGCCCCTTGTGTGTTTGTGTGTATGTGTGTGTGTGTCTTGGGGGGGGGGGTTGGGTTGAGAGCAGAAATACACATTTACATGCTCTGCAAGCTTGGAGAAACAGGAAAAAGTCTTCCCACACTTCCAGTCAGATGCAAATGTATTTTAATTAGCTGAACTTTCTGAGTCTTATTCCTGTTTCTCCAGTTTTGCCTTTTGCCTCAAGCACCTTCACGAATCAGCTTTGGGTGTGCAGTAGATTCTGCCTTTTACATACTCTGCAAGTTTAAAAAAAAAGTGAATCTTATTTTAATATGAAAATGACATGTTAATGACATACTGTACGTTTAGTATGTAAACTCAGCAAAAAAAAAAAGAAACGTCCTCTCACTGTCAACTGTGTTTATTTTCAGCAAACTTAACATGTGTAAATATTTGTATGAACATAACAAGATGCAGCCGCACAGAAGCCTAAGATTACCATGCGCAAATCCAAGCGTCGGCTGGAGTGATGTACAGTTCGCCGCCATTGGACTCTGGAGCAGTGGAATAATGGTCTGTGGCTATTTTTCAGAGTTCAGGCTAGGCCACTTAGTTCCAGTGAAGGGAAATCGTAACACTACCTCAAACAATGAAATTCTAGACGTTTCTGTGCTTCCAACTTTGTGGCAACAGTTTGGGGAAGGCCCATTCTTGTTTTCAGCATGACAATGCCCCCATGCACAAAGCCAGGTCCATACAGAAATTGTTTGTCAAGATCAGTGTGGAAGAATTTGACTGGCCTGCACAGAGCCCTGACCTCAACCCCATCAAACACCTTTGGGATGAATTGGAACGCTGACTGCGAGCTAGGCCTAATCACCCGACATCATTGCCTGACCTCACTAATGCTCTTGTGGCAGAATGGAAGCAAGTCCCCGAAGCAATGTTCCAACATCTAGTGGAAAGCCTTCCCAGAAGAGTGGAGGCTGTTATAGCAGCAAAGGGTGGACCAACTCCATATTAATGCCCATGATTTTGGAATGATATGTTCAACGAGCAGGTGTCCACATACTTTTGGTCATGTAGTGTATGTGTTTGATGAGAGCAGAGATTTAGCTGTGTTGTTTAACATGCCTTTCTTTGCTAAAGCAGCACTGTGGATATAGTAGACACAGTGGATTTTACTCCTGAAACAAGATATATGTGATGATCACTGCTGGACAATGGCTTTGGTGAGCAGAAAGTAAATGATAGGAAGGCATTAGGAAAACATAGCAATCTTTTTTGCTTCATTAAAAAAACTACAACTTGGTATTTGAGGTGCATGAACATGGTTATATGCTCCAAATCTTGAGCAGGTATCCATGTCCCTTCACTTTTTATTTTATTTAACCTTTTATTTAACTAGGCAAATCAGTTAAGAACAAATTATTATTTACAATGACACAGTGTAAGTACAACATCCTGTCAATCACAATTGCAAAGTTGTCCAACACAAAAGCTGCAGAACTCACTGAAGTTCCTACAAACATGAGAAATGGTTATGAATTTCAATACACATTAATAAGGCATGACAATGTCATTAATAGGCATCTGGAGTACAGTCAAATACAGGTTATACATTTCATATCAATTCCCCTTGTCATTATTCTTCAAAGGATGTGGTAGCCTACATTTAATTTGTTGGAGGTAGCTAAAGATGCTATTGGAAAGTGGGAGTGCAATCTTGCTGTGTAATCGTGACTTGAACAAATTATAGAGATAAAGTACACATTTTGGGTTGAGGGGAATTCTGCAGACTTTATGTAAATCTGTGTACAGCAGGCCTTTGTCTAGGTGGTTTTGTCTAGGTGGTGTACAGCTATGTGACTTTTTATCAGCAGGTTAGGAGAACTTATGCAGCAGGTTAAGATAATTAACGAGGCAGGTATGGAGAATTAGGTTAAGGTTAGGAAAAGTGTTAGGGTTGGATAATATCCTCTCTGAAACTGCTACGAAAAGCAACTTCCGGTCGTAGCTGTACTTCATCTAGTAAAACCCACTCACGTTAGCCCCTTCGTAGTGGAGTGGAGTGGTTGATTCCTCAAAGAATGTCCTGGTAATGAGGATCCACTTCCTGTCATTAGAAATAATCAAACGAGGCGGAAACGTTCTCTAGAGCGAGCCACTGTGCTGCAAGATTGGTAGAAGTTGCTAAATGTTTCACCCCATGTACAAGGCCAGACAAGTGTCACAGCGAATCCATTATTTAACTAGGCAAGTCAGTTGAGAACAAATTCTTATTTTCAATGATAGCCTACCCCAACCAACACTGGGCCAATTGTGCACTGCCCAATCACAGCCGGATGTGATGCTACCTGGATTTGAACCAGGGACTACAGTGATGCCTCTATGCACTGAGATGCAGTGCCTTAGACCGCTGCGCCACTCAGAAGCCTGAGATCTGGTTGTTTCTCCTCATTATACAAAAATGTCTAATGAGAAACATCGTTTTGTATTTATTTATGGATAGGGGCAAGTTCACCATGTTCAAAACTGTATGACCAAATCAACTCAAAGACTTGGTTTGAAAAACTTTGAGGTGATTTTGCCACAACTTTTGACCATGGTTAGCTTGCCCCATCAATCCCATTGTTGGTTATTGTTACCTACAGTTAGCTCAAGTTGGCAGTGGCTTTCGAAAACAAATCTGAACCATGGATGACAGTCTCTCCTTGTCCCATAAATTACTTTCTGGGTAAATGACACTGCGTCTGAAAAAGTGAAGATACCCTTTAACTATAGAAACATATTGTCTGACTAATTAAGTTAGCTGACATTTGATATAGAGGAAGTCTTCATAAAGAACATCAAAAGTTAAGTGTTTGTACTTTGAGTTCTTAATTTGTTAGGCTATTTGGTTCAAGGTGCAACACAAGATTGATTATTGAATTACCTTTACTCTAGTTAGGTCTTTTATCAATTCAAATTATAAAATTACACATTGGTTTCCTTACCTGTAAGCAGTCTATGTACAAGGTATGACAGCAATCCATGCTTTGGTTTAGTTGCCTTGGCAGTGGCTGACACTTTTTCTAAATAAAAATGTTTTAGCATTTGTGGCACAAATCCCAATCAAGTCACGCAAACAATATTAGCGTTTTTTGCACATCATGTTACATTTTTTACAAGTGACTTTGGCCAGCTTCACAATCAATTTGAGATACTTTCGGATGATTTGGACATGATGCGCAAAAAATGCTAATATTGTTCCCATGACTTGAATGGAATGTGTGCCCCAAATTATAAAATGTTAGCATTTAGAAACAGTGCCAGGGAAACTAAACTAAAGTATGGATTGAAGTCATACCTTGTCCATAGAAAGCTTACAGGGTAAGGAAACCAATATGCCATTTTGTAATTTGGGTGAACTATCCCTTTAAACATGTTTATTCATGATCTCTTACCTAGCTTGATGAGTGTCTGGTGACATTTTTTGCTGTTCTAAAAAGAACTAGTTAGAAGTGCCTGTGTCATGTTAGAACTGCGTAGAAATTCAGGAAATTAGCTTTAGGAGGGGAGTTGACCCTCTGCTTTTCGGTATTATATAACGTTAGGAGTGCAGCAAATGCTTGTTTCCGGAGAGCGTTGATGGTCTTGAACGTACCCTTCTTCCTTACCCCTGTTCCCGGGCAAAATAAAATCTGCTACTAAAAAAACGCGAGGCGCGAGATAAGAAATTGAAACGCATGAGTCTGGTTGATTCGTTTTCCACAGTTTAGCTACTCTATTTTCAAAGTATTGTAACTTATTAAAGTTGTTTGTTACGGTTAGAGTCCCGCGTCGGTTGAACAGACGGGACTGTGAGGCAAGGCCGCGACAGTTGGGGTTTTTGGGAGGTTTGCTGGACACTCCTAGAAGCTGGGGGGGGGATGTCCGGTTGGCCGCGCGGGTAAGCCAATGCAATGGGTTTATACCGTTTATCTTATTCAGTAGTGAAAATGAGCCATGTGCATCAACTTATTCCACCAGAACCTGGAACTGTGACTGTAGACCAGAGAGCGAAAATGCCTTGGTAAATTGTGACGTTATACTTCCAGTGGTCTTCGTGTGCAATTTGGTTGTGATCCCGGAAGCTAGTCTCGCTAGCTAACGTTGACTGTTCAGTAACAGTTAAACAGTCCGTTTAGAAAGCCGTTGTTATCGTGGCCAGCAGTCGGCTAGTAGTTGTTTGCTAGCAGGCTGGACACGTTCGCTAACGTTACCGGCATCTTCACTACCGGTTGCAGTCAAGAATACGTTTTTTTCTGTCATGTAAGAATGTAACAATTTGCTAATCACAGTTTTAGTTACCCACTTTTAAGTAGCGCGGTGCATATTGTGGCATTGATTGGTGAAGATATTACTAAATGTATTTGCCTAAATGAAAGGTTGTATCGCTCGCAGCAAGCAGTAACATGCAGTTTGTTGATTAGCTCGCTAACCAACGTTACGTTGTTTCCAAGACTGGTGGGGTGGGCCTCATGAATTTGTTATTTTCATTGTATGTGAAGACCAGCTTGTTACAATGTTGCGCAGTTTGAAGCACTTGTATTGGAATTGTATATTTCATGTTGCCACTTTTTGTTGCAATCCACAGACGTGCAAGAGGTACTAACTAGGGCTGCAGTACTGTAGTTTGTTCGATTTTTATTTTTAGTCGAAATAGCTTTGTTAAAGGGTGCACTTTTAACGATAGGGACCGGGTGACTTCACTTTTGGAGCGTTGTAATAAGTAGGACAATTTATGTCATAATCAGCTGGCCTGCATTTGTTGGCGGAAAACCAGGCGTTACAACCATGTGTGGTGATCATTTTGTCCCAACCGACTGAGAGATACCACAAGTGGAAGGCTCGTTTCGTTGACAGGCTCAGGCTGAATTTCGGCGCTGTACCAACCGTCATTGGGTACAGCACCGTATGGGACATCACCAAGTGTAAGAGACAGGTAATATTAGCGTTCTAAATGGCCAAACTGGCTTGTCAACCTTGTGGTAGAGAGGATACTGTCATAAGTCAAGACTTCTCGAACAGCTCAAGTGAACAGTGCTCACATGTAATAGGTTCAGGTCAATAAAGCTGCTGGTATGAGTAGTCTAAGTGATGGCAGCTGTGTAGGAACTTTGTAATTGAGGGGCACATCCCATGCCTCACACAAACATCAAATTCCATAAAATCCAGGTGTGCCAGGGTTTTATGCCTGCCTCTGTTCTCTTCTTGGCCGCGTTCCCCTGCTCAGACGTTCTAATGCGTCAAGCAATGGTTGCTTGCCATGTTATCGACTGTTGTCGGGCACCAGATTTAAATAACATAGATTAAGTAAAAATCAACCTATCCTGGCGTTGTAAGATCTGGCATGCGTCAGGAACGCCTGGGCAGAGGAACGTGCCCCGTCTCATAGTTTTCTACCTGTTTATTTGCAGCATGCAGAGTGAAGATGGAGATGAAATGCTGTGTGTTGACACAGACTCTGATGTGGCGGAACAGCGGGAGAGTTATAAAGTTAAAGTGAAATGGACGCATGAGGAGGTGAGTGATTAATCTGGACTGAACTCTGGGCCTTGTGTCAGAACTAAGATGGCCTCTTTTACTTGTATACTGTCCACTGTAACCTTAACACTAACCAGAAGCTCTCAGCCCTGACCTAAAAGTGCTATGAAGGAAGAAGAGAATAATTGCTGCTCTAAGTAGTGTAGTGGTATGTTCTCTAAGTTGTTTCTCTCTTGTACTTGCAGGATGAGAATCTAAAGATCCTGGTGCACAACTTTGGAAATAGTGACTGGACAACTATCGCCAGCTTCCTACCAGTGAGTGTTGGGGACAGATTTTGGGATAGATATAGCACAGGCTATATGGCAGAATTGTAGAAGAGAATTTATAGTCCTATTTTTTTCTATTATGCAGGCTCTTATTAATAGTATCGATCATGTCTGTGAAAACCTTACAAAAGTAGATTTCTTATAGGGGCGTACAGAGTATCAATGTATGCACCGCTATATGAAGGCTCTAGATCCAGATTTAATCAAGGGGACTTGGACCAAGGAGGAGGACGACAAGGTGAGCAATGAAAAACAAATGCCATTATACAGACATATATAGATAGATTATTGTCCTTAGAAAGTGAAGGATACATAATCTCTCTCATCATTGTTCCTCTCTGTAGGTCATTGAGCTGGTGAGTAAATATGGGACCAAGCAGTGGGCGATGGTGGCCAGGCACCTGAAGGGTCGCCAGGGGAAGCAATGCAGGGAGCGATGGCACAACCACCTCAACCCGGACGTGAAGAAGTCCTCGTGGACCCCAGAGGAGGACCTGATCATCTACAAAGCCCACTGTGTCCTTGGGAACCGCTGGGCGGAGATCGCCAAGCTTCTACCTGGAAGGTAACTGACCACAGCAAGGTTCCACATTAACTTTTTTTTCTCACTGGGCCTGGCCAGACCAGTTGACCCAGAATCTCCTGTCCCAAACAATTTCTACTGGCCTGGACCTAGGGTAGTTTAAATACATTCGAGTTATGCAGGGCCCATAGATTAGAGTGCTGTCTCTCTGTTATTCAACTACAAATAGGCAACATTTTAATGTGTTAAAAGCTGCGTAATATAAATTGTTAATGCAAATGTTTGCTTTATTCTTGTGAAGCTGAGATCTACTGTGCCGTCGGAAAGTATTCAGACCCCTTGACTTTTTCCACATTTTGTTACATTTACAGGCTTATTCTAAAATTGATTAAATACATAAAAATCCTCAGCAATCTACACAGAATACCACATAATGACAAAGCAAAATGTTTAAAAACATTTTGTTTGGTGAATGTATTAAATTTAAAAACATATGAACACATGAACTTTGCGACCTTTTGCCACATTTCAGGCTTCAAACATAGATATAAAACTGTATTTTTTGTGAAGAATCAACAACAAGTGGGACACAATCATGAAGTGGAACGACATTTATTGGATACTTCAAACTTTTTTTAACAAATCAAAAACTGGACAATTGGGTGTGCAAAATTATTCAGCCCCCTTAAGTTAAATACTTTGTAGCGCCACCTTTTGCTGCGATTACAGCTTTAAGTCGCTTGGGGTATGTCTCTATCAGTTTTGGACATCGAGAGACTGAAGTTTTTGTCCCATTCCTCCTTGCAAAACAGCTCGAGCTCAGTGAGGTTGGATGGAGAGCATTTGTGAACAGCAGTTTTCAGTTCTTTCCACAGATTCTTGATTGGATTCAGGTGTGGACTTTGACTTGGCCATTCTAACACCTGGATATGTTTATTTCTGAACCATTCCATTGTAGATTTTGCTTTATGTTTTGGATCATTGTCTTGTTGGAAGACAAATCTCCGTCCCAGTCTCAGGTCTTTTGCAGACTCCATCAGGTTTTCTTCCAGAATGGTCCTGTATTTGGCTCCATCCATCTTCCCATCAATTTTAACCATCTTCCCTGTCCCTGCTGAAGAAAAGCAGGCCCAAACCATGATGCTGCCACCACCATGTTTGACAGTGGGGATGGTGTGTTCAGGGTGATGAGCTGTGTTGCTTTTACGCCAAACATAACGTTTTGCATTGTTGCCAAAAAGTTTAATTTTGGTTTCATCTGACCAGAGCACCTTCTTCCACATGTTTGGTGTGTCTCCCAGGTGGCTTGTGGCAAACTTTAAACGACACTTTTATGGATATCTTTAAGAAATGGCTTTCTCCTTGCCACTCTTCCATAAAGGCCAGATTTGTGCAATATACGACTGATTGTTGTCCTATGGACAGAGTCTCCCACCTCAGCTGTAGATCTCTGCAGTTCATCCAGAGTGATCATGGGCCTCTTGGCTGCATCTCTGATCAGTCTTCTCCTTGTATGAGCTGAAAGTTTAGAGGGACGGCCAGGTCTTGGTAGATTTGCAGTGGTCTGATACTCCTTCCATTTCAATATTATCGCTTGCACAGTGCTCCTTGGGATGTTTAAAGCTTGGGAAATATTTTTGTATCCAAATCCGGCTTTAAACTTCTTCACAACAGTATCTCGGACCTGCCTGGTGTGTTCCTTGTTCTTCATGATGCTCTCTGCGCTTTTAACGGACCTCTGAGACTATCACAGTGCAGGTGCATTTATACGGAGACTTGATTACACACAGGTGGATTGTATTTATCATCATTAGTCATTTAGGTCAACATTGGATCATTCAGAGATCCTCACTGAACTTCTGGAGAGAGTTTGCTGCACTGAAAGTAAAGGGGCTGAATAATTTTGCACGCCCAATTTTTCAGTTTTTGATTTGTTAAAAAAGTTTGAAATATCCAATAAATGTTGTTCCACTTCATGATTGTGTCCCACTTGTTGTTGATTCTTCACAAAAAATACAGTTTTATATCTTTATGTTGGAAGCCTGAAATGTGGCAAAAGGTCGCAAAGTTCAAGGGGGCCGAATACTTTCGCAAGGCACTGTAAGTATAAACAAACACTGCATAGCCTCAAATGGTTAAAACTATCATTTTGATATCATGGATGGTCAGTCCTTGTATCTATACCTCTGTCTTGAGTGGTTACATTTCTCCAGGCCCATTCCTCAGCTTTTTAGCAACTCTGAGACGGGGTGTCCGCTTTGTCATTTTTTTTCAATTCAAGATTCTAGCTTTAAGATGCCGTTGCCCCTTTAAGAACTGTTTTTTGCTCTGCACAGCTAGCGTTTGAACACATCAACTCACTTCGCTAGACAATTACCCGCAAGTTGTTTCTGAATGTAAGTCACTCTTATTATTATTATTTTTATAACTGAAATCTACAACATGTAGTTAATAATTTTTGCTAAGTCTAGTAATATTTACTAGTTATTCGTGCTCTGATTTCAAGAAGTTGTTGTGGTTCTTGGTGGTGGTCGATTGAACGGCTAATCATATTGTTCCAATAGTGCCGTGCTGAATGCGATGCCGGCCATATTAGTTTTCAATGGAAGACCAGAGCAGCGCACGGAAATCTCGAACTGAAACACGCTGAAAGGTTTTGGGCCTGATTGAGCCAGTGACTGTGAGATCTACTGGCCCAGACATGTTTTTACTGGCCTGGGTGACATTGTTAATCATCATTTATGTGGAACCCTGCCAAATGCTATGAAACACCAGTCGCATTCAGATCCTAACAGGATTTGATTATTCAAACAATGACACGTCCAATTTACTAGTCAATTTGAATAGAAAGTCATAGTGTAGTTTTGCTCTCCAGGAATGACGCACTGCTTTTCTACCTCCGTAGGACGGACAATGCTGTGAAAAACCACTGGAACTCAACCATCAAACGTAAAGCCGAGATGGGAGCATATGTTATGGATGATGACGGGAGCCCGCTACCACCCACTTCTCTGGAGCAGGGCGAGGTCGGCCCTTTGTATTCTTCACATACTAACAAGCACTATGTTTCACCTAACCCACCACCTACTACTCTGTTACAGGGCGAGGTCAGCCCTTTGTATTCCTCAAATACAAACAGTCACCCTGTCACTTCCAACACTTTTAGCTATTTGAATTTACTTGAACAACAAACAAAAAAAAGAGGTATATGCTGTTGTTTGCTAACTTAGGTTATCTTGGCTTACAGGTAGATTTTCGTTGTGACGTTGTTTTGGACACGGAGCCTGAACCTCCAGAGGTGGTAAGAACGCCATATCCTTGACTCTTTCTCTGTTTGCGCATTACTCACCTATGTCTGTGGGAGGCCAAACAGCAGTGAGGTGTAATGTGTTCTGTTGTCCTCCAACCAGGCATAATGGTTGTCACTAACCAAATGAAGCCTGTTGAGCGTTATTTTTTTCTGTTTTTTTCCCTTCATTTTTCTCCACAGTATAAATATTGAAACGTTCAATCCTTTTCACCCATTCTCTTTGTTCTTTATAGATGAGGCAGTATAGAGAGGCTATAGACCCCATGCTAAAAATTAGGCCAAAAAAGGACTCTCACCCAGTCAGGTCAAAGACAGTGGTGTTCCCGCCTGTCTTAGCCAAGAGGGACTCCAACAGCCCCTGCTCTAGCTCCGGTCCTAGCAGCGTCCCCACTCTCCACCAGTCTCGCCAGAAGAGCATCACAGAGGCTGTATTGCGGATGATAGCGGAGGACATGCTGCCCCTCAGCTTCGTGGAGGGCTCAGGCTTCAGGAGCTTCATGTCTGTGATCGGCCCCCAATATCAGAGGCTGTCCCAGCGTGCCGTGGGCCTCCGTCTGTACGACGACGTGGAGAAGGCAATCAAGCCCCATCTGATCCGCGACCTGAAGACCTGCTTGGCTGCCAGCGCGGGCGATGCCGTTGTCCATGCCACCCTGGACCTCTGGTCCAGCCCCTACGCCGACCCTGTTGTCGCCGTGCAGTTGCACTTCCTGGATGATGACTGGCACATCCACCGGCCCACCGTGGCCTTTCGCCACATCGGCCACAAGAACATGAACGTGGCCATGGCCCGGGAGCTGGAAGCCGTGCTGCTGAGCTACGGCCTGTTTCCCAACAATCTGGGTTACATCATCACCAACGAGGCCAAGCACACCATCGCTGCCTACGACCTCTTTTGCGACTATAGGATCATGTGCTCGTCTCAGAGGGGCGACCCGGACGAGGAGGAGATGCTCGCCTTCCTGGGTGACAAGATGCCCACGGAGGACTTCTCAGAGATCCAGTTTGGCACGCGCGTGGGCTGCGTCGCCAACATGCTGCAGCTGGTGATCAAAGAGGCTCTAAAGAACTCTCGCGTGGTGGAGAACCTGCTGTCTCAGGTACACAACGTGGTGGCCTTCTTCCGCCGCAGTGCCTACTGGAACGAGGTGCTGCTGAAGGAGTGTGGCCTGTCACTGGCCCCCTCACCCGGCAGCTGCCGCTGGAATTCCACCTTTGTGTCGATGCGGCGGATGGTACAGGAGGCTGTGTGGGGCTCAGTCATGACCCTGCTTGCCCAGGCCCGCATTGAGGCCAAGGACTCGTCTAGCTCCCCGCCCATGGTGAGGGCCAAGCGGGAGCAGGTGGTGGACATCATTGGCCTGCTGGAGCCCTTTGAGGAGGCCATCCAGGTGCTTCAGAGCGATGCCGTCACCTTCTCCCTCATCATCCCCTCCCTGATCGGCCTGGACAAGACCCTGGAGACCCGCTCCACCAACTACAGCCACTTCTCCAAGGGGCTCCGCTCCGGCCTGCAAACACACTTCCAGCCCCTCTTCCTGCAGAGGGACCTGATCCTGGTCACGGTGCTGGACCCCCGCATTAAGCTCCAGCCCTTCGATGACGTGAAGCAGGAGGGGGACACCGCCTCCCTGGCCGCCCCCTCCAAGTTCCAGGTCCAAATGCTGGTCAAGTCGTTGGTCAGCGACATGGATTCCTCGAACCCAGTGAAGCAAGAGGAGAGTGAAGAGATCCAGGAGGACTCTGAGGCCTCCAGCTCTAACAGTGGCAGCGGCAACCTCAAGCGTAAGTCCATCTTCAGTTTCCTCCAGCCTGCGGCCAAGAGCGTGAAGCTGTCTGAGCTGGACCAGTACTTGTCAGAGCCTGTGCTGGATGGGGACGGCTCCACCCAGGTTTTCTGGAGAGACGCCTCACGGTTTCCCCAGCTGCAGAGAGCGGCCAGGAAGCTGCTGGCTGTGCCTGCCACCTCAGGCGGCTTTGATCGACTCTTCCCCATGGCGTCCTGCATCGTCAGGGCCAAGAGGAGCCGGCTGCCCCCTCACACCACTGAGAGGCTGCTGATCTACAGGGAGTCCCTGAGGGCGAAAGACGGGAGGTCCAATTTCAATGGCGCCACTAAACCGTCATAGACATGCTGAACACAGTGCCTGCTACTGCCCTAATATATCTCATTATCAGTCCTGTGAGTGCAGGGTCTCTTACCCTAATCTGTTACTCGATTGTCATCCAAGTTTACATGATTGAACAATGAGCCGGGACAAAACCCTGCACACCAAGGATTGAGCTTTGAGGGCTGAGTGATGTCATGTCAACAGATGTAACACAACAGAAATAATACCTCTAAATAATGTTATTTTTGTAATTATGAAGTTAATACATTTTAGATCTGTAAAAAATGTGGAAAGAACATGTTTGGTACACCTTGTAATGGACAATATGGTAAGATGGCCAATTATCTTTGAGTGTATCCTGGAAACTTTTCTTTACTTTTTGTGTTTGGAGTTTGAATCTGCAAACAGATATCGGAAATGAAATCTTCTACATAAGCATTCTTTTCATTACCTACTGTAGTGTTTTCTTTAAAGGGGCAATCAGCAGTTGCTACAGCTGTTTTTGGACTTATCATTCATTTGTATGTACCCATTGATTCATGAAGAATATGACTTATAAATGCCTCATAAGCTTAACTCAACTGCCATACCCTATCAGAACCCGAAATATAAGTTTGTTTTACTCTAAAACTATATTATATTTTGATATCATGGATGGTCAGTACTTGCATCCAATGGCCCTGTCTATGAATTTGAGTGGTTACTTTTCTCTAGCCCCATCCCTCAGTTCTTTACTGATACAGGGATGGTGAGGACGCTTTGTTATTGTTTCTGCTGCCGATTGCCGCTTTAAGGATCAAGTAGCAATACAGGGAACCTGTATTGTGACAATTGAGGTCATTGAATGGTGAGTGTTTTTTTTCTGATTTGTTTGGTCAAACACAACTTTCAATCAATGGACATTGTTTGCATATATTACTGTAAACAGGTCTTCATCTTGTTGACATATTTCACCAATAGAAAGTGCACTTTTCTCTACCTCTTCATATCTCTACAACTTTGAGGTTTCAGTTGCTTTTCACTGTGAACTCTTGCTTGGGGATTAATCGCATAGCAAGTAGTGCTAGAATAGTAGATTGATATACTGCTTTTCTTTTGAAGCTGCACAAATGTTAATTTGTATCGGCTTGGAATGAGTGATCATTTCTAAGTGTACTTATTTAAATAAAACAGTTCCTTAAGAAATTCATTTGAATTTGAATGTACAGTAGGGGCAGTTTTTGTTAACTAATGATGAGTAATGACAGAGTAAGATGCCTTTATACTGTATGCAACTGAGTCGAGCAGTTAAGTGGTTTCCTTGCCCAAGCCTATAGTATTGGCAGTATTTCCCCTCCCTGAGATTGTCTGGAAATGTCACTATTTCATTCTTTATTCTTATTAATATTGTGAATAAATAATTTTCTAAGACTAAAATGTGTCAGGATATCCACACAACTGTAATTTCTCCATGTATTTATTCTATTTGCTTGAAACTAACAATGCCTTGAATGTATGCAATTTACTCCAATCATGTAATGTTATGGATTTCGATTTTTTAAATTTTTTATTGGGCTTATTTTGGGGGAGATTGTGTTAAACAAATGCACCCCCCTCGATGTTTCATGGTAATTCATATAGTACTGTGTCCAATTTCCCTTTCTCTCACAAAACGACTGTCTTTAGTTGGGCTGAAATGTATGGAAAATAAAGACATTCAATTTTATTGTATTTTTTTTCAGTTTCAGGTTCTCATTTTTGTTTTGTCTGCATAATAATTATGTACAAATCCCTACTGAAGAATACACATCTAAAGGTTGTATCCACATAGTAGAGTACGCTATTATTGACAGCAGGTTACTATAAACCTCTAGAGGGCAGTCAATCGCAGGCGCGCTCTGAACGTCCCTGGGGTAGAAGCCAGAGAGGAAGAGGCGAAGCGAGAGGTTTCACTCGACAAAATCTGTCTAAAATAAGCCCTTGCGTTTATATGGCCTTATTTTGGACCTAAACCCAAGTATTATGTTTTTGAGATTAAACATTAAAATCATATACCGTTTACAATAATCCGAAAAGATTGTATCCAGGTAATGAGAAACTGCCTGCACGGTTACACAGGCTCGGTTTCGCATATCATATAGGTGGTGTTGTGTGATGATGTTTTCATCGTATTGTCAAACAAATCACTTAATTAAGGGCAGGCTATACCTGGGCAGTTCAATCCACCATAATAATTCCATAACTGATTTTTGCTGATACACCGTAGCCTACTGGTTTAGGCTACTTTGACCCCTAATTTAAATAGATACATTTCAGCTTATTTCCGACATTTGGTAGGCCATTTGTCATTTATAGTTCGACACATGTCATAACGTGTTGCCCCAGAAGACTAAGTCAAGTAGTGCTCACCAGAATAATGTTTTACATCGATAGAGTGAATGCATTAGTAATCTAGTTAACACCGGTAAAGTTGTCTGTTTTGTTTAAGAGACCCGGTAGAAAACGCAATAACAGTGGAAAGATTGTTCGCATGCAAAATGTCATCAGTTTGACCCGTTTCAAGGAATTTAAATGCTGAAAAAACGATCAAACACATTTCTGATAAGACTTCAGTTTGTCTTTGGTGCATATTTTATGTGGTTGAAATACTGTATACTTGCACAACAGTGTCAAAGATAAGTTACACCTGCATTTGCATTTTTTTCAAGCGATTCTGAAATAAATAAGTAGTATTTCTCCACTTCAGTTCCCGAGATAAAATAAAAAGGTGTTCTATAATTCTAGGCCAACTGCAAGAAATGTACAATTCTGCAGGATGTAATATTATATTACGCTACATGTGAAAGGTTATAGGCCTACAGTCAGTGTCCATATTTCAGTTAATATTCAATTTAACCCATATTAACTTAAATCAGAAATATGCTTATTCACGGATACAAGGATACTCGTCAGCGGGATATCAAATGTGCATGTAAACAGTTTATCCCGAATTAGAGTTTACTATCGGGACTGTGCGCATGTAAACGTGGTCCTTGTCGCCTGCCTTCGCGCAATTGGGACAACGACTCCCATTGTTAGGGCGGAGACATTGGCACTCGTCATTATATTCTGATCTCTGTTGAAGTCATCCATTGGTCGAGAACAATCATCAGCCTTGCGTAAACTGCGCAAAATGTATTGTAAAGTTTTATTTATTACAGTTAGTAGTAGCAAAGATTTAGCACACGGACTACACATGAATGAGATCGAAAAGAAACGTACATAAACCGCAGAGTCCAAAATGTTGCATATACCTTTTGTATTTTGTCGTTTGAGTTTAAACAGCTAAACTGCTGGACGTATTAACAACCGTACGATGAATGTAAAGAGAATAAATGAACCAGCCAGCTATCGTTTCTTTATTAGTTATGGGCTCGAACCATCCGGTTTAAAATTATGCCGGCCTGACAACATACAGAATATTTGGAAAAGTATTGAGACCCCATGACTTTTCCCACATTTTTTTACATTACAAAAGCTTATTCTAAAATTGATATATATATATTTTTACCCACATCAATCTACACACAATACCCCAAAATGACAAAGCAAAAACATGTTTTTAGAAATATTTGCAAATGTATTAAAAATTAAAAAAACAGAAATACAGAAAAGTATGTAAGTATTCAGACCCTTTGCTATGAGACTCGAAATTGAGGTCAGGTGCATCCTGTTTTCATTGATCTTCCTTGAGATGTTACTACAACTTAATTGGAGTCCACCTGGGGTAAATTCAATTGATTGGACATGGTTTGGAAAGACATATACCTGTCTATATAAGGCCTCACAGTTGACAGTGCAAGTCAGAGCAAAAACCAAGCCATGAGGTCGAAGGAATTGTCTGTAGAGCTCCAAGACAGGATTGTGTCGAGGCACAGATCTGAGGGAGCGTAACAACAAATGTCTGCATCATTGAAGGTTCCCAAGAACACAGTGGCCTCCATCATTCTTAAATGGAAGAAGTTTGGAATCACCAAGACTTCCTAGAGCTGGCCCACCTGGCCAAACTGAAGAAATCGGGGGAGAAGGGCCTTGGTCAGGGAGGTGACCAAGAACCTGATGGTCACTCTAGCAGAGCTCCAGAGTTCCTCTGTGGAGATGGGAGAACCTTCCAGAAGGACAACCATCTCTGCAGCACTCCACCAATCAGGCCTTTATAGTAGAGTGGCCAGACAGAAGCCAATCCTCAGTAAAAGGCACATGACAGCCCGCTAGGAGTTTGCTGAAAGGCACCTAAAGGACTCTCAGACCATGAGAAAACAAGATTCTCTAGCCTGAATGCCAAGCGTCACGTCTGAAGGAAACCTGACACCATCCCTATTGGTTTGAGAGTGAATGTGAAGTTTAAAAAATAAAATAAATAAATAAACATCTTATGAACATTGATAATAGATCTGTGTGCAAGTGGAGTAGCACCCCTGAATAGGCACAGGAGGGAGCTAATGTAGCACAGTTGGTTTTGGGTGGTGGAGCCGCTCAGTCTCGCACTCAGGTCAGGGGAGAGATGGGTATGGAAAATCAGTCAATTCTCTCTCACTCATAGACACACATGAATAAGCCCACACACATGAAACTAAGGCTCCCTTACACATGGAGCCATAGTCATACACACACGGACAGATTCACAACTACCATTGGTTTTAATATGACATTTTCTTTTGCATTGCCCAGGCAGGCTGCATCTTGCACAGTTTTGACAGCCTAATGGCATAGACAGACGCCCTGAGTCAATCATCTAGAATAATGTCCTCTGAGAACGTTTCCCAACAAAACCTCTCTCTGAGGAATCACCTTCATTATCACACTGTATAACTGGACAGATGGTTCCTAACGTCTGACTGTGAAGTATCTGAGATCTTTGAGGGGATTATGTGGATTGAGGATATTATTCTACATAGTGTTGTACACCCAGACAACAAGTAAATGTAGTGAATATACCGGAGGGTGTGAATTTAGGGAATGCATTTCAAAGTGTCTATAGTCACAGACGGCGCAGATTCTAATTGTAGCATTCTGTTTTCTAGGTGAAATTGAAACCCAGCGGTGTAACCCTTCATGGTTTGACTAAATGGATGCCTCGACCTGGACCAATGGACTGCAAGGTGAGTCTTAAATAGAGACTAGTGTGGGCAAAATCATGCTACAAGTTCCCCACCATCCAGTAAAATCTGAAAGGTGCCTGAGTAACGGAGCAGCTGCATCCCCACTTTCAAAATAGGGGTGCAAACTAATGTTTTTGCACCCCCACTTTTTTTTTTACCAGTGAAAGTATAATGATCCATTGGGTAATTTGTCATTTTCAAGGATTAATAATAATTTGAGCTAGTCCGTATTAAAATCGATAAAATCCCATTTTTCATGTGCTGAAATGAAAGATCTCAGAAATGTTCCATATGCACAAAAAGCTTATTTCTCTCAATTTTTGTGCATCCCTGTTAGTGAGCATTTCTCCTTCTGCCTAAATAATCTATCCGCCTGACAGATGTGGCATATCAAGAAGCTGATTCAACAGCATGATCATTACACAGGTGTACATTGTGCTGGGGACAATAAAAGGCCACTCTAAAATGTGAAGCTTTGTCACACAACACAATGCCACAGATGTCTCAAGTTTTGAGAGAGTGTGCAATTGGCATGCTGACTGCAGGAATGTCCAACAGAGCTGTTGCCAGATAATTTAATGTTCATTTCTCTACCATAAGCCGCCTCCAGCGTCTTTTTAGAGAAATTGGCAGGTCATCCAACCGACCTCACACCCGCAGACCACGTGTAACCACGCCAGCTCAGGACCTCCACATCCAGCATCTTCACCTGTAGGATCGTCTGAGGAGGGTGCCGAGGAGTATTTCTGTCTGTAATAAAGCCCTTTTGTGCGGGAAAAAAACTAATTCTGATTGGCTGGGCCTGACTCGCCAGTGGGTGCGCCCCTGCCCAGTCATGTGAAATCCATAGATTAGGGCCTAATGAATTTATTTCAGTTGACTGATTTTCATCTATGAACTGTAACTCAGTAAAATCTTTGAAATTGTTGCATGTTGCATTTTATATTTTTGTTCAGTATATATAATAATTAACAGATTGCATTTTGCAGCCCCTCCCCCTTCGTCGCTGTTTCGCAACCTCTGGGGAAATCCAATTGCTCGCATCCTCGCTCCTCGCCTCCTCAAAACCCATTGGCGAAGATGATCAGAGGGGCGGGAACTCTGGCTTTCTCATCCAATGTGTTTTGAGAAGGAGGCGAGGAGAGAGGAAGCGAGGAGTATGCAATTGAGATTCTCCCACTGGTTACACCTTTGCGGAAAACTGCACGCGAGCTGTCAATGTAGTAGCTTGTAAGTAGATACGGAGCAATAATCAGTATAATAATCAGTATCAATAATCAGGCCTAATGCTACATGATTAAATATGTGAAAATGTTTTCTCCCCAAGCTGTTTAGAGGAATTTTATTGTGCATACTTTTCATGATTATTCTGTTTCTTCACAATTTGTTGTAAAATATAGAGGCTACTCACTGTGGCGTGTTGTTTAAGGCCATGCACCACAGGCTGAAATGACATTTTTGCATCTACCTATCAGTTTTGAGATTTGTTGGTATTTTGGTCGATTTAATATTATTATTTTCAAAAAGTAACCAAAAAATGTCAAACTTGATGAAAATGTATGTTTTCTTCAGTTTATCATACTACCGTCATCAACATTTGAATACATTTTTACTTTAAAATGGACTCATCAATCATTTCAAAGCTCTCTACATTGAATTACACATTTCAAAGCCCATTTCATAGAGAATGTTACAAACTGGACTACATTTAGTAAATTACTGTGAAGAGATGGTGATAGGGTCTAAATGGGCTTTGGTCTTTTGGTAGTCTTAATTCAGTTTAAACGCTACTTGTCTTTAACTGGTATTTCCCAAAAGTCAGACTCTTCCCACATGCCAACTCCTTTTTCTCAGCTTCATCTGCATTCACCAAACGTCACGGCACGTACCTCCCCTCTATCACCAACCCCCGGGGTAGACCTCCTTGGATACCACAATGTGAACATCATTTATGACCAAATTTAAATGCAAAACTCCAGTTTGCATTTTCAAGTTGACAGTTCTTGTTCAATGCCCAAGGGGCGTAGGCATGGGTGGGCCTGGGTGGACACAAGATGGCCCCCACCCGTGTGTCAGACACGTCTGTCTGGACCAGGAGGGGTTTTGAGAAGTGTGGGGTGACGAGTACCAGGTGCGAACATAACGCATCCTGGGGTCTGGAATGCCGCCTCTGTGTCCTCCGTCCATCGCACCATCTGGGGTAGTCGTTTGTTAACAAGAAATTTGTGGAGTGGTTGAAAAATGAGTTTTAATGACTCCAACCTAAGTGTATGTAAACTTACGACTCCAACTGTATATATTTAGATTTTTTAACACTTTTTTTTTACTACATGATTTCATATGTGTTATTTCATAGCTTTGATGTCTTCACTATTATTCTACAATGTTGACAATAGTAAAAATAAAGAAAAACCCTTGAATTTGTAGGTGTGTCCAAACTTTGGACTGGTACTGTATATACGGACCTACGGAACTCTGGGTGAGGACAGGTCAGAGGTCATGGGGGATTAGGTCATCACAGCCACTCCTACTGGAGCTACTTGGCTGCTCTAGATCGTCATGGTTGAGTCAGTGGTGAAGGGTTGGGTTAGGTCCCAGTTAGCCTGGTCCAGGTCTGTATGGGTTTTTAGCCAACCCTTCTGATCTACAGACCAGGCTAGGTCACAGTTACTGTTGCAACCTCATTGACCGGTTATTGTCAGTTTCTTAGTGTTAGCGATTAGAGAAATACATTCCATATTGACTCTCTTGCCATGTGGGGTGTAGTGATATAAAATGGTGGAGTTCTAAGATGGAGTCCAGACTGACCAAGCTGTTTTTCTGCCACCCTGTTCACCCTGTTCTATGTATTTCCCACTGTTCCTCTTTCCTGATCTTTACCATTTCTCTCTTTCTGTATCCACCCCCCCTCCATCTTTTTAAACCTCCATCTCTCTGTCCCCCCTCTATCTCTCAGCCGGTGGTCTACTCTCAGAGCGCTATCTAGGGAAGGCAGAGCCTACAAACAGGGCAGAGCTCAACACTGCCTCCCTCAGTAAGTACAAGAACGTGATTGACAGCTGTGGAGGATGGGGGCTGTTCCAGGAGCTGCTGGTTGCCTTGGAGACGGTCGCCAGGGGCCACGGCTGCTCCATCGCCAACGTGGCTACCCACTACGTCCTGGACCGGCCTGCTGTGGGTGGAGTCATCGTGGGCTGTCATCTCGGTGTTGCCGGGGCAGAACACAGAGGACAGCCTCCACGGCTGCAGCCCAGAATTGGAACTCACGGCGCAAGACCTGCGCACCATCGATGGTGTGGTGCAGCGCTCGCGTGACCTCATGAGCCTCATCGGAGACTGGAGACGAGTACAGGAGCTAGAGGAGAATGGAGAGGATGGACCAGATCTTACCCATCTACACACAATACCCCACAATACCCCATGACAAATTGAAAACATGTTTTTAGAAATGTTAGTAAATTTATTGAAAATGAAATACTAATATCTAATTTACATAAGTATTCACACCCCTGAGTCAATAAATGTTATAATTTTTTTTACCTTTACTTAACGAGGCAAGTCGGTTAGGAACAATTTCTTATTTACAATGACGGCCTACCCTGGCCAAATCTTTGGCAGCGATTCCAGCTGTGAGTCTTCTGGGTAAGTCTCTAAGACATTTGCACACCTGGATTGTACAATATTTGCACAGTATTCTTTGTAAAATTCGTCAAGCTCCGTCAAGTTGGTTGTTGATCATTCCAAGACAGCCATTTAAGTCTTGCCATTGATTTCCAAGGCCATTTTAAGTCAAAACTGTACCTAGGCCTCTCAGGAAAATTCAATGTAATCTTGTTAAGTGTATATTTGGCCTTGTGTTTTAGGCTATTGTCCTGCTGAAAGTTGATATATTTTTTTTTAGGATAAAAAGAAACAGAATAAAACTCCCGAGTCTTTGTTGATGACAGGCATACCCATAACATGATGCAGCCAGCATGTGTGAAAATATGAAGAGTGGTACTCAGTGATTTGCCCCAAACATACAACACTTTGTATTCAGGACATAGTTAATTTCTTTGCCAAAAATGTTGCAGTTTTACTTTAGTGCCTTATTGCAAACAGGATGCATGTTTTGGAATATTTGTATTCTGTACGGGCTTCCTTCTTTTCACTGTCATTTAGGTTAGTATTGTGGGGTAATTACAATGTTGTTGATCCATCCTCAATTTCTCCTATCACAGCCATTAAAATCTGAAACTGTATTAAAGTCACCTTTGGCCTCCAGGTGAAATCCCTGAGCAGTTTCCTTCATCTCCAGCTACTGAGTTAGGAAGGACACCTGTGACTTTGTAGTGACCGGGTGTATTGATACACCATCCAAAGTGTAATTAATAACTTCACCATGCTCAAAGGGATATTCAATGTCTGCTTATTTAATTACATTCTTTACCCATCTACCAATAGGTACCACCCTTTGCGAGACACTGGAAAACCTCCCTGGTCTTTGTGGTTGAATCTGTGTTTGAAATTCACTGCTCGACTGAGCAACCTTAAATATGATTGTATGTGTGGGGTACAGAGATGAGGTAGTCATTCAAAAATCATGTTAAACACTATTATTGCAACTTATTATGTGACTTGTTCAGCACATTGTTATTCCTGAACTTATTTAGGCTTGCCATAACAAAGGGGTTGCATACTTATTGACTCAAGACATTTCAGCTTTTCATTTTTTATTAATTTATAAAGATTTCTAAAAACATCATTCCACTTTGACTTAATTAATGGGGTATTGTGTGTAGGCCAGTGACACAAAGTCTCCATGTGATCCATTTTAAATTCAGGCAGTATCACAACAAAATGTGGATAAAGTCAAGGGGTGTGCATACTTTCTGAAGCTCTATTTGTGATATTTTACCTTGCCTCGCTGGCTTGCTTGGTAAACAATACTCATCTGCGATGTCACTATTGTAAAGTGACTGTTCTACTGGATGTCAAAAGGTGAATGCACCAATTTGTAAGTCGCTCTGGATAAGAGCGTCTGCTAAATGACTTAAATGTAATGTAAATGTAATGTAAATGTAATGTAAATGTAATGTAAATGTAATGTAGACGATAACCATCTGATTATGTGTTTAACTTACACAAGCTGCATTTTAAGTTGCATGTGATCGTATCCGCTGCTATGTACAGTCGTGAACAAACGTTTTGAGAATGACACAAATATTAATTTCAAAGTTTGCTGCTTCAGTGTCTTTAGATGGCAGATGCTACTATGGAATACTGAAGTATAATTATAAGCGTTTCACAAGTGTCAAAGGCTTTTATTGAGAATTACATGAAGTTGATGCAAAGAGTCAATATTTGCAGTGCTGACCCTTCTTTTTCAAGACCTCTGCAATCCGCCCTGGCATGTGGTCAATTAACTTCTGGGCCACATCCTGACTGATGGTAGCCCATTCTTGCATAATCAATGCTTGGAGTTTGTCAGAATTTGTGGGTTTTTGTTTGTCCACCCGCCTCTTGAGGATTGACCACAAGTCCTCAATGGGATTAAGGTCTGGGGAGTTTCCTGGCCATGGACCCAAAATATCAATGTTTTGCTCCTCGAGCCACTTAGTTATCACTTTTGCCTTAAGGCAAGGTGCTCCATCATGCTGGAAAAGCCATTGTTCATCACCAAACTGTTACTGAATGGTTGGGAGAAGTTGCTCTCGTAGGAAGTGTTGGTACCATTCTTTATTCATGGCTGTGTTCTTAGGCAAAATTGTGAATGAGCCCACTCCCTTGGCTGAGAAGCAACCCCACACATGAACAGTCTCAGGATGCTTTACTGTTGGCATGACACATGACTGATGGTAGCGCTCACCTTGTCTTCTCCGGACAAGCTTTTTTCCTGGAGAGAAGTAGCTTCTTTGCTGCCCTTCTTGACACCAGGCCATCCTCCAAAAGTCTTCGCGTCACTGTGCGTACAGATACACTCACACCTGCCTGCTGCCATTCCTGAGCAAGCTCTATACTGGTGGTGCCCCGATCCCGCAGCTGAATCAACTTTAGGAGACGGACCTGGCGCTTGCTGGACTTTCTTGGGTGCCCTGAAGCCTTCTTCACAACAATTGAACCAATGTCCTTGAAGTTCTTGATGATCTGATAAATGGTTGATTTAGGTGCAATCTTACTGGCAGCAATATCCTTGCCTGTGAAGCCCCTTTTTGTTTAAAGCAATGATGACGGCACGTGTTTCCTTGCAGGGAACCATGGTTGACAGAGGAAGAACAATGATTCCAAGCACCACCCTCCATTTGAAGCTTCCAGTCTGTTATTCAAACTCAATCAGCATGACAGAGTGATCTCCAGCCTTGTCCTCATCAACTCACACCTGTATTAACGAGAGAATCACTGTCATGATGTCAGCTGGTCCTTTTGTGGCAGGGCTGAAATGCAGTGGAAATGTTTTTGGGGGATTCAGTTCATTTGCATGGCAAAGAGGGACTTTGCAATTAATTGCAAAACATTCTGGAGTATATGCAAATTGCCATCATACAAACTGTGGCAGCAGACTTTGTGAAAAGTAATATGTGTCATTCTCATAACTTTTGGCCACGACTGTAAGGAAGCAGAGGTTTCTGATGAGAAACTGCTTGTGCAACTTTGCATGATGCGGAAGGAAAGTTGGTGTATAGATGATGGTGGGAAGAGGATGGCAGGAGTAGAGGGAAATGTGGCGGAAACAGAAGGCGTGAAAGGCACGATCTGGAACTGGCAGATATGAGGGGGAGTGACAGCATGAACTATAACAGGCCACGCAGATATACAGCCTTTTACTTTTATTTTGTTAAAGGTTAAATGTACTCGTACCTAGTACTCGTATAAGATAAGGGGGGTGATGGATGGTCCAATTAAAAAAATATACTAACGTAAAGCAGCTTGTTTAGTTACAATACGCACAAGTTATAGATTATTTAAAAAAAAAAAATTATTGTTCCTCTTCTTGTATTCTATTTCATGACATCCCTTCAAATAAAATAAGTATTCATTTTACACTACTCAAAAGATGGAAATGTCTCTGTGTTTGAGGCGGTCTGTGGTGGACATTTGTGTGCAGTAGGCTGGTTGTGTGTGTGTGTTTGAGGGTTACTAGCGGTGGAAGATGTGGGCAGACCTGCCTGGGGAACAGTTACAGTAGGGAAGGATGCCATGGTAGAGTGCTCTGATGTTCCTTGACAGAGCCAGCGAACTAGCTGTTCACTCAAGGGTGTGGAAATACATGAACAGGGAGGGTTGGAGGCAAATTTGGGGTAGGGGTAGCACTGAGGGGCAATTAGATGGCAGGCTGGAAGATTGGGGGTGGGTGTCAGCTGGTGGGCAGGAGTGGGGGTATTTCAGAGGGGGTCTGTCGCCATCTCTTGCAGCCGTGGTTAGGACCGGGAGGTGTTGATAATGTACAGCAGACAGACGCTCTGACTACCGTCTCTCATCTTGATGGATGACCCCGATGTTTAAAGAGCACCTCTGTCTGCACACAATGAAGGGGTCTTGAATCTTTCAATAGGCTTTTCAATTATTGAACACACATGAAATATGCACAGCACATGGTGGTTATGTGCTTGTATGTTCAGCTCTCAATGCAGACAGGGCCCCATGGTCCAAACTCTTAGCAGTCACACTGCACCAGAATGAATCAGGTGTGGCTCAAGTCGATGTGTGTGTTGCCATGTAGGCTATGCTCTGTAGGTGTGCGTGTGTGTGCGTGTGCGTGTGCGCGCTGTGTGTGTGTGTGTGTGTGTGTGTGTGTGTGTGTGTGTGTGTGTGTGTGTGTGTGTGTGTGTGTGTGTGTGTGTGTGTGTGTGTGTGTGTGTGTGTGTGTGTGTGTGTGTGTGTGTGTGTGTGTGAATGAATGTGCATGACGGTATTTGATTATGGACATGACATCCTGCAAGAACAAGACATGAAAAAAACAGACAAGGGATGTGAAGAAACCATTCCTTTATTGGTGTGAAGTCCCCGTCAGGAGGGGCTAAAAACAGTGCTCTACACCAGACCCATGTCCACACACGGGGTGTGTCGAATGTGGATTTTTTTTGGGGTGGGGGACAAAAATGACAACAAAAAAACATTCACTGCTTACTTAGACGACAGCAGTACTCATTACTTTCTCTGGGATGGGGTGGAGTGGGGGTACTGAACTTAAAAGGGGTCAAGGTTCAAAACCACATTGACAGTTATTATTATTTGATTCATACTTCTTATTCTCAGAGAGGGAGAGCGGGTGTGGCCAGAAGTGCTTCCCTGTTGAGGTTTCCATGACAATGGTGCCGTGGCAGCGGTAGTGGTCTACTTGGCGTTGGCGGAGCTGCTGAGCATCTTGCGGACGGCCTGCACGATGGCGTCGCGGTCGATGCCGAAGATCTTGAGGAGCTCAGTGGGTTTGCCGCTACGGGGAACGTGGGCCACGGCCATACGATGCACATTGAAGCCAGTCTCATTTACCACAGCTGAACACACGGCCTCTCCCAGGCCCCCTAAATAATTACAACCACATGTCAGTCAATCACATTTATATGGTAGCCATATTTATAACAACATTTGTCACAAAGTGTAAGACTAGGGAGCACTAATTTCTGGGTCTTCATAGGACAAATGTGTTAAGTGCTAAGACTACATCTTACATCTTTCTCAAACTCCTTTGTGTCCATCTTGCTGAGTGGTCTGTCTTTGTGCAGTGAAACCCTGCTGTACAGCATGTACAGTAGCTGGCCAGTCAGTCCAATCTATACATCGATTTTGTCTTCCAATCCACTAACCCTGTATCACTGACACCTCAACAGCCCACTGAGCAGCTCTGGGACCTGAGCCTCCCTGACAGGCCTTGCCACCACCCACTCATTGACTGACAATCAGGCCGGGGGTGGCGAAGGGGGGCCGGGGGGTGAGAGAGGGCGTTCTACCACTTTACTGTAGTAGCCATCTGCACTATGGGGGTTCTTGAGGTCTGGGTCTCTCCGTACAGCCCCACTAACACCCCAAACACAGCCTCCCCTTCCTCTCCCTCACACATGGTCCTCCCACCCCCTGTGGCTCTGAGTGGAGGCCCACCCCCGTCCCCCCACCTCACCCTTGCATGCTCACTTGTCACAATACACTATTCATGCTCATGTATAGATGGGGGTGGGGATTGGTAGTCAGTTAAGAACTGACTTGCCTAGTTAGGGTTTGGTCTGCACCGGCCAAACCCGGACAACGCTGGGCCTCCCAATCACGGCCAGTTGTGATACAGCCTGGAATCGAACCAGGGTGTCTGTAGATGCTGTGATGCAGTGCTTTAGACCGATGCACCACTCGGGAGGTTGGGGGGGTTAGTTAATGTTAAGATGCTGACTGTGGCATGGCTGTGTTCATTCCTTTCTTTGTTTAGTTCCATCAACGGACTGTATAAATCCCAAGGGACAAATAAGGCAACTGTGCCAAAATAAAACCACACATACACACTTTTGGACATGTGTTCCACCCCCCTTCCTGTTTTCTAGGTCAGTGAAAGCCCAAAGGCCAGAGCAGAGCTGAAGTGGAAAAACAAAGAGGGACGCTAGTCTCTCCTCCTCCTCCACATGCTCAAATACTGCAGCCATGTCACTTCTCAATATCAGAGCGCGTTAACCACAAATCATAGGAATGCCTGGCAACTCCATAATGTTATATCTATTACTACATACCTCAGAGGCACTCCGGCCACACTGGAATTAAATAACCGGAGTTCAGAAGGCAGCCTGAGTGCGCGCAGAGTACCCACCCTCGTAGTAGTGGTCCTCCACTGTGATGATGCGTCCCCTGGTGGCCTTGGCGTGCTCGACGATGGTCTTGGAGTCCAGAGGCTTGATGGTGAAAGGGTCAATCACTCGAATGTTGATCCTCTCTGACAAAACACAAGATCATGCAATGAGCCACAGAAAATGGCTAACAGGACTCAGTCATGTGAAATCATAATTCCTCTTAACCAATACAAGAGAGAGTAATAATAATAAGAGAGAGTAGAGAGATATCCCGACATTTGTCAATGCCGGAGCACTCTGACTCGATGTTGGGGTGTAAATGCGTATTAAAAGAGTGCCAATACAGTTGTCATATACTCCAGATCAGGGATGGGCAACTTTCACGGGGGTGGGGGACATAAAAAAAATATGAACTCATCATGAGGGGCCGCAGTTGCTTGCAGGTCTGCGTACCACATCCATATACACCCCCCTGCCCCTCCTCCCATTGCGAGCAAAATATTTTACTGACCCCGCTCTCGACAGTGGAGAGAATTTTTTAAACGTTTTATAGTTAATTTTGTGGAAATCTCCACATTTTGCCATAGGGTGTACAGAAAAAGTTGCCGTTTTAAAGCAAGTTTGCTGCAAATCTACACATTTTGCCATAGAGTGGAGAGAAATATTTGCAATTTTTTAGATTATATTTGAGTGAGTCTAACAAAATCATATGGGGGCCTCCCAGCAGGTAAATTGACCATGATAACAAGTTTAGATAGCTAAAAAAGTACTCAGACCACTTGACTTATTCCACATTTTGTTACGTTACAGCCGTATTCTAAAATGGATTAAATAAATACAAAATCCTCATCAATCTACCACACAATACCCCATAATGACAAAGCGAAAACAGGTTTAGAAATGTTTGCAAATGTATAAAAATAAAAAAACACCTTATTTTCACAAATATTCAGACCCTTTGCTATGATACTCGAAATTGAGCTCATTGATCATTGTGCATGTCAGAGCAAAAACCAAGCCATGAGGTCGAAGGAATTGTCCGTAGAGCTCTGAAACAGCATTGTGTCGAGGCACAGATCTGGGGAAGGGTACCAAAAAATTCCTGCAGCATTGAAGGACCCCAAGAACACAGTGGCCTCCATCTTTTTTAAATGGAAGGAGTTTGGAACCACCAAGACATCTTAGAGCTGGCCGCCCAGCCAAACTGAGCAATCGGGGTAGAAGGGCCTTGGTCAGGGAGGTGACCAAGAACCCAGTGGTCACTCTGACAGAGATCCAGAGTTCCTCTGTGGAGATGGATAACCTTCCAGAAGAACAACCATCTCTGTAGCACTCCATCAATCGGGCCTTTATGGTAGAGTGGCCAGACAGAAGCCACTCCTCAGTAAAAGGCGAATGACAGCCTGCTTGGAGTTTGCCAAAAGGTACCTAAAGAACTCTCAGTCCATGAGAAACCAAGATTGAAATATTTTGGCCTGAATGCCAAGCGTTACGTCTGGAGGAAACCTGGCACCATCTCTACTGTGAAGCATGGTGGTGGCAGCATCATGCTGTGTGGATGTTTTTCAGTGGCAGGGACTGGGAGACTAGTCAGTGTCAAGGCAAAGATGAACAGAGCAAAGTACAGAGAGATCCTTGATGAAAACCTGCTCCAGAGAGCTCAGGACCTCAGACTGGGACAAAGGTTCACCTTCCAACAGGACAACGCAGGAGTGGCTTCGGGACAAGTCTCTGAATGTACTTGAGTGGCCCAGCCAGAGCCCGGACTTGAACCTGGTCAAACAAGCGTTTCGCTACACCCGCAATAACATCTGCTAAACACGCGTATGTGACGATAACATTTGATTTTGATTTGACATCTCTGGAGAGACCTGAAAATAGCTATGCAGCAATACTCCCCATCCAACCTGACAAAGCTTGAGAGGATCTGCAGAGAGGAATCTGAGAAACTCTCCAAATACAGGTGTGTCAAGCTTGTAGCGTCATACCCAAGAAGACTCGAGGCTGTAATCACTGCCAAGGGTGCTTCAACAAAATACTGAGTAAAGGGTCTGAATACTTATGTAAATGTGATATTTCAGTTTTAAATTTGCATAAAATGATGTGCTATTATGTGTAGATTGATGAGGGAAAAAAACTAGCGTCTGAATACTTATGTAAAAAAGTTTTGTAATATGCATTTGCAAAAAATTATAAAAACCTGTTTTTGCTTTGTCATTATGGGGTAATGTGTGTAGAATAAGGCTATAACGTAACAAAATGTGGAAAAAGTCAAGGGGTCTGAATACTTTCTGAATGCACAGTATATATCTCCATCTGAGAGCCTTCAAAAGGGGGGCGGGCCGCCAGTTGCCCATCCCTGCTCCAGATCATGATGAACGGTCCAATGCCTTAATGGGACCAATCTCACAACAAAGTGTCAGTATGTGTGTGTGTGTGTGTGTGTGCATGTTTGTGTGTGTGCGTGCATATGTCACTCAGAAGACGTTGATGCCATCAGCGCCTCGGTAAAGAGCACATTTACTGACAGCAAATGTAGAATATAGACCGAGTTACTGTGACGGATCTATGTAACGTTCCAAAATTCCGGTTCTGTACCCTTCTTTAGCATTTCAGCAGCTGCCAGTGCCTCATGAAGGGTCACGCCCGCTCCGATCACCGTCACATGATCATCGCTGGTCTTGTACACAACCTGGTGGACAAGGGATGGAGGTTTCTATTATCTAGGCATGTTTCAATTCAAATAATGTCGCAAGCATGTACGTCAGTTGTAAGTCTTTAAAGGGGCAGTGCAGTAAAAAAAAAAAAAAACATCATTGGACTCCATACCTTTGCCTGTCCCACATGAAAGTCCTCGTTGCTGTTGTAAAGAACAGTGTTCTCTGGGCGACTGGTTCTGATGAAACACACACCCTGGAGCACAGATGAAACATGTCAAATCCGCCTCTGGACTTTCATTACCTTGTCATTTATCAGACCGCTTTATTAAAACAAGAGTCACACTCAGCAGCTGTGTGAACACAATATATTTGGTTAATTTAACCTTCATTTCACTAGGCAGTCAAGAAATTCTTATCGACAATGACGGCCTACCACCATATTGCAGAGTGAGCGCAAAGCAAGAGGCAGATGTGATAGAGAGGGTTCTGAGTACCTTCGTGTTGGCGGCCAGCTCCACAGCTTTCTCAGTGGACACGCCGTCGCTAGGGTAGAAAATGGTTGCCGTGGGAATGGCTCTGAACATGGCAATGTCTTCGAGGCCCATCTGAGAAGGACCATCCTCTCCTGGAACACACACACACGCACGTACACACACACGCGCGCAAGTCAGACAGAACAACACTTGGCGTGTTTGGGGCTGCTGAAAGTGAAAGCTACAGGGCAGGCATGCGTTCAGTGGGGCGAGTCGGCGTGGGCATGCAATGTACCTGAGGAACCAAAAGGAAGCCTGGCCGCCCCGCCACCACCACTTCCGTGACACAGAGAGAGAGAGGGGGAGGGAGGGAACGAGTGCTGGCCGGTGCCACACGGATACATTAATAGATGGAAGGAAGATGTGAAGAAACAAAAGCAAAGTTCAGGATTCAGGAAATAATACAGGATTATACGACGCGAGGTCAACAACGAGGGAACCATTCAACCCACTGCAGGATTGTTACCAAAATGTTTGATCGAAACCAACTGAAGCCAAAGGCCCTCTCCACCAAAACAGTTTTAGGGGAAGCACTGTGTTAGCACTGTGTGACAGTAAGCCAAGTCTTCTGCAGTGGGCTGAATCAGTCCCAGAGGAACAAGTGCTGAGAGCTACAGTGCCTTGCGAAAGTATTCGGCCCCCTTGAACTTTGCGACCTTTTGCCACATTTCAGGCTTCAAACATAAAGATATAAAACTGTATTGTTTTGTGAAGAATCAACAACAAGTGGGACACAATCATGAAGTGGAACGACATTTATTGGATATTTCAAACTTTTTTAACAAATCAAAAACTGAAAAATTGGGCGTGCAAAATTATTCAGCCCTCTTAAGTTAATACTTTGAAGCGCCACCTTTTGCTGCGATTACAGCTGTAAGTCGCTTGGGGTATGTCTCTATCAGTTTTGCACATCGAGAGACTGAAATTTTTTCCCATTCCTCCTTGCAAAACAGCTCGAGCTCAGTGAGGTTGGATGGAGAGCATTTGTGAACAGCAGTTTTCAGTTCTTTCCAAAGATTCTCGATTGGATTCAGGTCTGGACTTTGACTTGGCCATTCTAACACCTGGATATGTTTATTTTTGAACCATTCCATTGTAGATTTTGCTTTATGTTTTGGATCATTGTCTTGTTGGAAGACAAATCTCCGTCCCAGGTCTTTTGCAGACTCCATCAGGTTTTCTTCCAGAATGGTCCTGTATTTGGCTCCATCCATCTTCCCATCAATTTGAACCATCTTCCCTGTCCCTGCTGAAGAAAAGCAGGCCCAAACCATGATGCTGCCACCACCATGTTTGACAGTGGGGATGGTGTGTTCAGGGTGATGAGCTGTGTTGCTTTTACGCCAAACATAATGTTTTGCCTCTTGGCTGCATCTCTGATCAGTCTTCTCCTTGTATGAGCTGAAAGTTTAGAGGGACGGCCAGGTCTTGGTAGATTTGCAGTGGTCTGATACTCCTTCCATTTCAGTATTATCGCTTGCACAGTGCTCCTTGGGATGTTTAAAGCTTGGGAAATCTTTTTGTATCCAAATCTGGCTTTAAACTTCTTCACAACAGTATCTCGGACCTGCCTGGTGTGTTCCTTGTTCTTCATGATGCTCTCTGCGCTTTTAACGGACCTCTGAGACTATCACAGTGCAGGTGCATTTATACGGAGACTTGATTACACACAGGTGGATTGTATTTATCATCATTAGTCATTTAGGTCAACATTGGATCATTCAGAGATCCTCACTGAACCTCTGGAGAGAGTTTGCTGCACTGAAAGTAAAAGGGGCTGAATAATTTTGCACGCCCAAATTTTCAGTTTTTGATTTGTTAAAAAAGTTTGAAATATCCAATAAATGTCGTTCCACTTCATGATTGTGTCCCACTTGTTGTTGATTCTTCACAAAACAATACAGTTTTATATCTTTATGTTTGAAGCCTGAAATGTGGCAAAAGGTTGCAAAGTTCTTTCGTAAGGCACTGTACGTCAGGGTCACAGTGAGGAAGTCACAGGGGTCACTACACAGACAGTTCACTAGGGGGGGTCAAAGGTCAGTGGGCGGACTGACCGATGGACACGCCGCAGTGGGAGCCACACAGGTTGATGTTGCTCTCGGAGATGGCGGCCATGCGAAGCTGGTCGTAGGCACGCGTGAAGAAGGTGGCGAAGGTGCTGGCGAACACCACGTTGCGGTCCCGCGTGGCACAGCCCACCGCAATGCTCACCTGACAGAGGAGGAGAGGGAGGAAAGCGGTGTTCATGATTACAAAGACCAGATAGAAGCCTGAGCAACTTGTGTTCTCACAGTCAGCATCTTTCAATTCAGCATCTTTCAATTCATACGGGGGGAAATGTTCTGTTTGTCCCATTTCATTTCCTGTTAGCCCTGAGAAATCCCATTCTGTTCCCCATGAGGCCTTGCTAAGGGAATGGGGCCTGTGTGAGACATGGTCAGTGAGAGCTTTTACTCACGAAAATACAATGCATTGGTGGTTTAAACAAATGCCATGTACATTAGGTACAACAAAGCAAAGTGTCGTCAGCTAGCATAGAGCATTAGTGTCGTCAGCTAGCATAGAGCATTAGTGTCGTCAGCTAGCATAGAGCATTAGTGTCGCCAGCTAGCATAGAGCATTAGTGTCGTCAGCTAGCATAGAGCATTAGTGTCGTCAGCTAGCATAGAGCATTAGTGTCGTCAGCTAGCATAGAGCATTAGTGTTGTCAGCTAGCATAGAGCATTAGTGTCATCAGCTAGCATAGAGCATTATCGTTGTCAGCTAGCATAGAGCATTATCGTTGTCAGGGACAAACAACAGGATACTTAGAAATCCAGCAAAGCATTAAAATGTTCCAATCCCTTAATAATATTTGATGTGACAGCACAGCCAAGGTAAAAAATTCATCTAAATAACTGATCTGATCTATATTTTACTTCTCTATTGTGTGTGGGAGTCACAACGAGTCACAGGCCACAATACAGCTCCATTACACCTGCCAGTGATGCCTCTGAAGGAACTGCCATGCTGAGACATTACGAATTAATAGGTCTCTTAGCCAACCAGGTAGATGGATCCAGGCCCTAAAAGTGTGGGTGTGGCACTCTGAATGTCAGAGGTGAATAATTGACACGCGGGTGAAAAGAAGCAGAAGAGGATTTTTTTTAATTTTTTATTTTTTAGTCATTTTGGGTTGACGTCACATAGTGCTATCAATAACAGCTTATCATAGTTCGTTTTTTTTTTTTTTTACTTTCTTGGGAGAGACGTTAACTGTCTCTTATGAAGATTTTGTGAGCAGTACACTTCAGTTCAGCCTACTAGACCTAGAATCTGGTCAGATATGTGGCATTGGGTGTCGGCTAAGCTTACCATGTTCTGCTCGGCAATGTAGCACTCGACGTAGCGTTCGGGGTGCTCGTTCTTAAAGAGCTCAGAGAAGGTGGAGTTCTTGGTGTCGCCATCCAGAGCCACCACATGCTCGTTGTAGCGGCCTAGCTTAGCCAGAGCCATGCCATAGGCCTTCCGCGTGGCAATCTGGAGCCAAACACAACCAATGGGTTAGTTCATTTAAAACATTTTTTTTATTTTTTTTTACAGGTCAGTGTAGCCGTCCATCACCATAAGTCAAGATAGTGCCCGTGCCTTGTTCCAGGACTTAAAGCGTCTCTCTCTCTCTCTCAAACGCTCTTGCTCCCTCTCAAGTACACGCACCTTCTCTCCGAGTTTGTAGCTGGGTGCGCTGGGCATGCGAACGTTGCGCAGGCTGACGGGCGGGGCGTCCTCAGTGGGCGTAGCGGGGTACAGGCGCTTATTACTGTTCATGATGCGCGCCTGGATGTCCTTCAGCACCCCCTCAGCCATCTCCTTGGGCAGGGGCTTCCCATGCCAGCCCATCTTGTCCTCCGCAGCTATAACACACACAGAGAACACGGAAAACACACGCACACACGCACAGCAAATACGGCTTTAGTATGTATATAAGCAGTGCATCGATTGGTGGGCAATCTGCTCATTTTATATATCCGTTTGATGATACCAGCACCGAATGGTCGTAAATGACGTATTCCTCAACACCCCCTCCCCCCACCCCCCCTCTCACCACAAAGCCTTACACATGAGTGGCCATCAAAAGACAATTCCATAGGTCAGGGCTCCACATCAAAAGCCCTACTCTCATGACAACAACCAGACAAAGGCCAGTGATCTGAGTGTGTCCTACACATGCGGAGGGATTAACAGGCTGCTGCAGCTACATCTACAAAGCACTGCCCAGATTATCACACGTTTAGGTGCCCCTCAGAGGACAGGGCTTATTCAGGTCCATCAGACATAACTTTATGTCTTTTAAGGGACAGGCACAGATTATGCCTTTTTGATTTTAGGAATAGCGGGGTTTGATAGTATGTATTGATTACAAAGCAGCAGCCGAGCACCACAGATATTTTGGAATGTGAATGGATAGAGGGGAGTCTGTCAGTGTCCCAATCAAGCAGTGTTAGTATATTTCAGGAAAAGGTAGTGCTGCTATAGCAGGGTTTCCATCTCAACCCCCCCCCCACCCGGTATAGTATTAGGGTTTGGTTAGTCTCTGGGTGAACCCGTCTGTACTACTACCTATAGGGGCGCATGGGATTCAGTTTCTGTTGAGCTGTATTACTGTTGGGGAGTGTGTACCTGGGATTCCCTTGCCCTTGATGGTTTTGGCTACGATGGCGGTGGGCTGGTGACGGGGTTGGCTCAGAACCTTAGTCAGCTCGTCCACACTGTGTCCGTCCACAATGACGGCATTCCACCTACAAACACATACACACACCGGGGAAAAATTGGTGGGAGTCATTTACATTCTCAGGCCCACTTTCACGGTCTCTAGGCCACCCATTTTCTAGGACAGCCTTTCTCCCAGCACTCACCCGAAGGCTTCGCAGCGTTTCTGGTACTTCTCCACATGGTGCTGCAGGGGAGCCGGGTCACTCTGTCCCAGACGGTTGATGTCCAGGATGGCCACCAGGTTGTCCAGCTGGTAGTAAGAGGCGAAGGCCATGGCCTCCCACACCGAGCCCTCAGACATCTCCCCATCACCCAGCAGGCAGTACACACTGTAGCTACGGAGAGACAGACAGACAGAGTTAGACGCAAGATCACAGCAGTAAAGCTTTTGTAATAAATAAACACTAATAAACATGTAGAGTAATATGACCAATCCACAATTTTCAATTGATTACCACTTGATTGACTAAGGGATGAAATGCATCACAAAAAGATGCAGAACTATAACACTTTCCCTCAACATCTCCTCCCCTTCCGGCAGATATTTGTCCACACAACCCCCACCCTTCATCTTCGAAATGAGGCCGCCCCTCAACCGCCCTCCCCGAATACAGAGCGAACAGGAACAGTTGAAACCCTCTCGGAGCTCCCATCACCCTGCATGGTTAACAGGGCCTGACAGCTTTCCAGTCAAATAGACACATTCTCATTAAAGCGAGAAGATCGGCCGAGACACAACGCATTACGGCACGCATTCTGAACCGGATAGCATTCCGGAGCCCAGAGAGGGAGCCACAGACACCTGGACCAGATACCGTTTAACATCCTCCCTCCCGGTTACTCTCAGTTAGTCTCGCCTCAGGGGAGCTGCAGCACCTCTCACGACTCACAGACAGACAGAAAGCCCTTCCCTGCACCAACACACTGGTTA